>NC_067224.1:2597500-2897500 GCF_019924925.1 Ctenopharyngodon idella
TCCTGTCTGTTATGTATTTGTTCTTCAAAGGCAGTGAATGTAGCTGTAATCGATCTGCTCAGCTGGAATGTGCAGCTCGTGCTTTTGTTCAAAGTCTCTTTCTGCTTCGTGTTTCTTTACATGGACATGACATGAAATACGGTATGTAACTTCATACAGATCAGATCGGTAAGTCACACTAGTCTCATGAGAACACTGTAATGTTTGAGTTTGGCGACTTCTGAAACAGTGTGTATTGTGTTTACATGGGGAACAGTAAACTCAGCTGAGTTTATTTAGTGCAGTAAGAGACTTAAAGCCTGAAATGCTGTTGACAGAGCTTGTATTGAACTTTATTACTTTCACTTAAGTATGATCTCACAAGGCCAGTAGATCAGGACTTTATGTGTTTATTTTCTCTCTCTCTTCTCAACACAAATAAGTAGTGACTGAACTGGGTCGCTGCTGCATGTGCTGCACTGCCTCATTCTGGCCACTAGTGGGGGTTATGCAGCCGAAGCCAGTGTGTTTCCTGTCCATCTGATAAATAAAGCGAACAATCTCAGGAGGCACAACAGTGCTTGAATGTGGAGTAATTATCTAAAATGATCACTCAGTGTGTGTACAGTACACAAGTCACTCCTGAAATTGTGATGATTGACACAGTAGTTACCATAGCCACGTTTTGGTGTCTTGCGGCTGTGAACAAGAAACACAGTGCCAAAATTTTAAAGGGATCGTTCACCAAAAGTGAAGGGTTTTCATTCCAAACTTGTAAGACTTTCTTTCTTCTGTGGAACACAAAAGAAGTTATTTTTGAAGAATGTTGGTAATCAATCCGTTTCGGTTCCCACTGACTTTCATTGTATGGACAAAAATATATAATGGAATATGGGAATGGGAACTGAAACTCCTCTTGTTACCAACACACTTCAAAATATCTTGTTGCACAGAAGAAAGAAAGTCCCTTTTGGGAGGACTATCCCTTTAACCTGTTTACTGGCCACTGTAGTAATATTAGTAAGCTAATTTAGGACTGACCCACCGCTGACAGTCGCTGTTTTGTGCTCATGAAGCCACTGCACTCTCAGGGCCCTATCATACACCCGGCACAATGAGGCGCCAGGCGTGACGCAAGTGTTTTTTGCTAGTTTCAGCCCGACGCAGTTATCATTTTCATGTCCTGCACCACGTTGTTTAAATAGCAAATGCATTTGTGGCCATTTTTGCGCCCATGGGCGTGCTGGTCTGAAAATGAGGTGTGTTTAGGCGCATTGTTGGCGTGTTGCTATTTTGAGGCAACTGAAATAGACTGCGCCATTGACTTTAGACCAGGTTTCAGTTGGTCAATGGTGCAGTCTATTTCAGTTGCCTCAAAATAGCAACGCGAGATTCTCTGGATTCTGACTGTCAATAACTATCAAAAAAAAAGTTGAAATTTCAATTCACGGCCCCTAAGGGCCGCCAAAACATTCAAAGTGGGTTGAGCCACTTTTACTGAAATGGTTATAAAATGGTTATAACTGGTGAACGGAATGAGATATTTTCACCAAACTCTGCACACCTATGTGAGAGCTCATTCTGCAGTCGTTTGAAAAAGGAAGCGGCGACTGGCCACTTGGTGGTGCTATAACAGGAAAAAACTACTTCACTATTAGTCTGATTGACTTGAAAATTGGCATGCAGTGTCTTTGTCTGAGGTGCCATGATTGTCTATGAGGACATTGACATATCTCAAAAAACATGTCCGCCATCGGCCAATTAAGTTTGAGCAGCTATCAGAAAAGGTTAAAGGAGGCCAATCAGAACAAAACTCACTGGGCCTGTTTGACTCACGGCCCTAGAGGCCTGTGAGAAAGTCGAAAGAAATTGGACACCGGGGGAGCGCCTTCACGTTTTTTCATGTTCCGTAAAGGATTGTGTATCAATTTTTCGCACACCCTTGACATTCATACCTCATGGTAGAAATCCTCATTCTGAGAAACTTTGCCTCTAGGACCACCGCTGTCCATCAAATCATTTGTTAAATATTAGAGATTATTTAAACCAACTTTGGCAAACTAGTCCTAGGTTTTTGGCTCAACCTTGATAACACGATTTATTTCTAATGATAAATTGCCTGTATTGGCTGTAAATGGTCTTTTCTATCTATGATCGGGATGGTTACAAGCTTGCTAAATAAAACAATACCTTTTCACGCTTGTGCTTAAAGACCTTATAGCACTTGAACCCCGATAATTGCTGCTCGCAGCAATATTTGATCCTGTATCTTAATAAGTCACGATTCATAATAAAACAACAGACCTGTTCACATCATTTGAGCACAACTGAAACACCGGATGGACCAATCAGATGCGCATCTCTCCACTTTATAACGGTGGATGAACAGAGGATGAGGAAACACTCGTCTCAAAAATTTGAACAGATTCAGCTTCTGTACTGCAGACACACAGCTAAACTGTGCGCAGCGTGTGTTTCTGCTGTTTGAGGAAGTTTTCCTGTGCAGAAAAATGACTGTTCACTGATCTGGTGTGTGTGATTTAGGCTTTAACGCTCAACACTCATTCACTTCTTCCATTCAGGAGTACAAACAGGAAATGACTGTGGTCATGCCCAGACAAACCAGGAAGTCCTGAGAAAAGTTCCCAGAGTGGTCAGATGTTCCTTGCATCAGATTATTACGCATTACAACAGCTGCAATAACCTGCTGTGTGTGATTACTGATCTTGACGTCAACCACTGTCACTCAACATGACCACGACTCCAAAATATCAGAATACATCACAAAATAGCTGGGTTTTTTTTTGTTTGTTTGTTTGTTTTGGTAACACTTTACAATAAGGTATAATTTGTTAACATTAGTTAATGCATTAACTAATATGAAATAACAATAAGCAAAATATTTTTATGCCATTTATTGACATTTGCTAATGTTAGTGAACATAAATGTTCACGTTAGTTCACATTGTGAACTAACATTAACTAATGTTAACAGTTAACTTTTTATCTTAAAAATGTATTAGTAAATGTTGAAATTAACATTAACTAAGATTAATAAATGCTTTTGAAGTACTGTTCATTGTTAGTTCATGTTATCTAATGCAGTCAGATGTTAACTAATGGAACCTTATTGTAAAGAGTTACTGTTTTGCTGACAAATTCTATAACAGACTCCAGCCCTTCTTCATTGTAAATTTGTGGGATTTTGCCTGCTTTGTCATCTAACAGGTGTATGGTGTAACACCGTGTCTACACCAGATGTGACCGTTGTCGCTTCGCATCGCAACAGCTAAAAGCCGTCTACACTGAAAGCGACAATCCGACCGTTGCAAAGCACTTGGACTATGTCAGAAATAGAACGGTGAATCCATTTACTGTCAGGAATTTGTTGTGTCACGTCGTGCTGCATCCAGTGTAGACAATATCACTGATTATAATGGAAGGAAGCGCATGTTGAGCCATTGTTTTGTTTTTGTTTGATTACGCACCAGTGCGGTGTTAATAAAGAGGACCTGAGTCCACCTTAAGCTGACCCTGACTTCTCCTTATTTCAAAGACTTGTTACATCGGTGCCGAAACCCGGGAGGAAGGAGGGACATGCTGTTGGAGAGCCGTCGCTGCTGAGGGGAATCACGGTGCCGAGGAGGTCGGGCAGCATGAAGCAGTGGAGACCGTCAGTGGCTGCCTGAGGCGATGGTGCTGAAGCGATTGAGCAACAGGTGGGACGGAGAGCGTGCTGCCGTGCTCCTGGGTCGAGGTGGCTGCCATCCGTGAGGGGATGGAGAAGTTGCCGCCGTTTGCCGGAGGTGAGGCCTGCTGCCATTCCGCCATGATGGGGAGGAGCAGGCAGACTGAGGGAACAGGGAGCTTGCTGCCGGGCCGTCGTAGTTGAGGAGCCATCGGCGGATGGCAAGAGGCGGAGGAGTATCGAGCCGTCCAATGAGCATCCAGTACCATCGCATGGCACCACGAGTGAGAGCCAAGTGGCAATGTGTCCAGGAACCGGACCAAGAATTTTTTTTTTTTTCCTCTCCCTTCTCTCATCTCTGTCGCTCATGATGCTTCCGTTTCCTTTTCTCTTGCCTCGTCTGTCCTTACCCCCAGATGCTGCGGCCGCCGTGATGATCCCCCGGAGGAGGGAGTAGAGTGCAGTCTCCCCCCGGCCTGCGAGGGGTGATGGGGGTATGCGGCAAGCAGGACAAGGCCCGCCACCTTCTGCCCTGAACAACTAACCTTGTTACAATAACGTTTTCATAACTTAGAACATATTATGTTAGCTGGAAAGTCACTTAGAAAAGTAATAACCCTCAAAAGGTTGGATGATTTTAGGTGTCATTCATATTCCTCACCCGGTGCAGAAACCGGTGCCCGGTTTGTTCAGATCAATATGACACAGACACACACAGCATCAGTCATTAGCCGGTCTGTCTGTATGTCAGTCGTCAGTCGGTCTGTCATTCTGTGTCTGTCTGTCAGTCTGTCTCTCAGTCATCAGTCTGTCTGTCAGTCATCAGTCAGTCTGTCTGTCAGTCATCTGTCAGTTTGTATGTCAGTCGTCTGTCATCAGTCTGTCTCTCAGCCGTCAGTCAGTCTGTCTATTGGTCTGTCTGTTGGTCTGTCTGTCTGTCAGTCATCTGTCAGTTTGTATGTCAGTCGGTCTGTCTGTCTCTCAGTCGTCTGTCGGTCTGTCTGTCATTTGTCAGTCAATCTGTCCGTCAGTCGTCAGTCATCTGTCGGTCATCTGTCTGTCAGTCTGTCATTCGTCAGTCAATCTGTCTGTCTGTCTGTCAGTCTGTCTGTCTATCAGGCTGTCTGTATGTCAGTCGTCAGTCGGTCTGTCTGTCTGTCTGTATGTCAGTCAGTCGTCAGTCGGCCTGTCGGTCTGTCTGTCTCTCAGTCGTCTGTCGGTCTGTGTCTGTCAGTCATTTGTCGGTCATCTGTCAGTCTGTATGTCAGTCTGTCTTTTTGTTGGTCTGTCAGTTTGTCTGTGTGTCAGTCGATCTGTCTGTTAGTCATCAGTCGGTCTGTCTGTCAGTCATCAGTCGGTCTGTCTGTCTGTCTGTTTCTCAGTCGTCAGTCGATCTGTCTGTCAGTCATCAGTCGGTCTGTCAGTCAGTCGTCAGTCGGTCTGTCTGTCAGTCTGTCTGTATGTCAGTCTGTCTGTATGTCAGTCAGTCGGCCTGTCGGTCTGTCTGTCTGTCTGTATGTCAGTCGTCAGTCAGTCGGCCTGTCAGTCTGTCTGTATGTCAGTCAGTCGGCCTGTCGGTCTGTCTGTCTGTCAGGCTGTCTGTATGTCAGTCGTCAGTCGGTCTGTCTGTAGGTCAGTCAGTCGTCAGTCGGTCTGTCTGTAGGTCAGTCAGTTGTCAGTCGGCCTGTCGGTCTGTCTGTCTGTCTGTCTTTTTGTTGGTCTGTCAGTTTGTCTGTCTGTCAGTCGATCTGTCTTTCAGTCATCAGTCGGTCTGTCTGTCAGTCTTACCTTGCAGCTCATGGTGGATAATATCCGTCAAGTTTGGTTCTTCACCCCACCAGAAGATCCAGAGCTCTTTGGCATCAGGTTTGACTTTGCGCCGCCACACACACAGCAGGTTTGCACGAACGCACTGCATGAAGCTGTGCAGAATGGGGTCATCCTGCGCCGGAGCGGATATCAGCGGCCCAAATTCGCCCAGACCACCACAACTGTAGCACCGCCATTTAATGCCCGTCAGCTCTGCCTGCAACGAATCAAAAGACATGCTCAAAATTAATTATTCAAACAATTATTTTTTAAAGTTGTAAACAAAACAAAGATTACTGGAGTATGTTTTAGTAAGAAAATACTGCAAAATTTCACATTTAATTCAATGTGTTTCTTGTTGTTTCTTTGTAATTGTGAAATGCACCAATGATTTCTGAGTGAAAACCATTTCTACAACTATTTAAGAGAGTGAAAAAAATTCTGTAAGCTGAGAGATGTGAATGTAGTTCAGATGCACACAAACATTTAGTTTTTTACAATCACTAGGAATCATTTCTCAAAACTTAGATCATACTATAATATATAATGAAGCCATAAATAAAATAGTTTCTCTAATTAAACAATCAACCCAGATTCATAACACTATCTGTGCTGCACATTTCATGTGCCATTTATCATTTACTAACCCTGTAATTAAAAGTGTTTGATAAGTAATTGATGAACGATGAAGAGCAGCTGGTAACGCTGCATTATGAGCATATAATTCTCCCTTTATCACTGCAGATTTATAGTTACAGTATCTTGATATTGGGTCATAATTACGCCTTTCAGTTCTAACATCAGTGTCTGAAACAGCTCGTGTGCACATACATTTTCTGAGGAGTCTTGATAATGAATGCTGTATTATAATCTCTCTAATCACCAACTCAACACTGTCAATGGAACAGATCTTGCAGTGCCACATAAAGACTATAAGCGCAGCAGTGAGGATTCAGTGTTTCAACACATAATGGAGCCGAACCGATGTGTAGTTTGTGACCTGAAAATGTGTTTCTGCCAAAACACATTTTCAGGTGTTTTGGCAGGTTTCAAAGGCAGATGGTTGCGAGGGTGTAGGAGTCATTAACAACATACTGTGGGTTTTTTCAGCTGTTTACTGGTCCAGCATGTGAAAATTGTGCATCTGATCACTTAGTAAAGCAGCAGCTCACTCTCTTTACAAACACATTTTGAAGTTTGAAGCACAAATGCTGCAGGACGATGCACACACTCAACTTTAAAGCCACCATGAAATCAAAAAATGACAATGATGTTTTTATGGCATATTGCAGTATTTATTCTAAATGATTTATCAGTGCACATCATCGTTTTAAATTCATGTTCCTCGTAATCTTGAATCACAATATCTCTCAGCAACATCTCTTCTCTGATGACGAGGGAGGGGCATCTTGTCACTCACATGAGATCCAATAGCAAACCACAACCATCCAATCAATTCACCGCAGACAAAATCAAGCCCCGCTCTACATTTGTTCTTGTCTCAGAAACCACGGATATGTTACAATGGGGAAGAAAAGACCAGCGCAAATCCTTTTTCATGCTGACTTGAATACTTAGTGCTGGAGGTTTGATCACATCATTATCAGCACTAGTACTAGCGAGGATTGACTTGACAAACAGCAGTAATATGAGTTTGAGAGACATGCAGCGATCAGAGACAGTGGTGTGAGAAATCCTGTCAATCAGCGTTTGACATCTTTATGCTGATGTTTGTTTGAAGGATCGGATCTGACAAGCTGGAAAGACTCTGAACTGTACTTGGAGGAAATCAAACTGAATGAAGACTGAATGTTATCTGAAAGGAAGGAAATAAGTGAGAAGTTTTATGAGCAGCAGAAAAAAAGACGTGGCTGACTAAGCAGATTTTTGAGCTGATATCTGAGGAACATGAAAGTGAAATTCTCAGCACAGCAAATATGCATGTGGTTATTTATCACTAGCACATTCACCTAGAGCTTAACTTTAACTATTATTTTCCTGTTTATTACTGTGAAACAATCTGTATTGTATAAAGCACTATATAAATAAAGCTTACCTGACTTGACTAAGTACATCACAGACTAAAAGAGATGCATATAAACTGTTATTTAGGGAGCCCCACACATGAAGAAAAAAACAAGATATCATGATCACAAATTAAGAATTCAGTCCCATGACATTAATTCATTCCATCTTGTTTTCCTTGGCTTAGTGTTTGATATCAGAAAGCAGTAAAGAGGGGATCATGACAAAAGGAGGCCTGTAGGTCGTGTCACAAAACAAACTGTAGGCCTATGTGAAACATCAAACATCTTCTGATGGCCACCGGAGACTCGACAGCATCTGCTTGCTGCAAAAGCCGGCCGAGACATTTTTATTGTCTTCTTGAATTATCACAGTAATAAAAGCACCTCCGTTGCATCCACACAGGACATTAATAACACCAGCTCTAGCCGTGGGCTTGGTAATGATCGGACAGTCCGACCACAGAGAACTGAGACCTTCAGTGAACCAACTGGAATTCCAGTGCATCTCAAACAGGGCCCACTAGGAGGACTTAAGGTGACTTAAAATTATTTTAAAATATAGCTGCAAGCAGCAATGATGGGCCCTGGCACCACCGCCACCCCGCAGGCTTTTGTGGGGAACGTGCACGACAGGCAATATGCATTTAAACTAAGATAGGCGACTTTTCCGGTTTCCCTATTTTGACATTACTTTAATCCCTCGCTATGGCAACACCGTTCAAGATATCCGATATCCATTCACAATTTAGCATCTTTAGTATATTGTCATCATCTTAAAAAAGTTTGGTGTGAATCATATAAACTAGCTAAAAATTTTTCAAAATATCCACATTCAAACCAAAATAGCTGACTTCCTGTTGGTCAGAGCTAATGACAGTAAATTAGAAAGTTGTCCGGCTTGATGAGAACAATACAAGAGCGTGATCTCAAAGCATTGACTCATAATAGTCACATCCTTGTGATCAGCCTCCTACAATAAACACACAGCTGAAGTTTCATCAAAATTAGGCTATGTATGTGGAAGTTATAACACGCTTCATGTTTCCCTTGTCTCGCCATAAATTTGTTTCAACGCCACGACCAAACAGTTCAAGATATAAAAAATCCGCTTGCAATTTAGCATCCTCAATGTCTTGACTTCACACTGACCAAGTTTGGTGATGATTGGATGAATTTCCTAGGAGGAGTATAGTGTTGTCAAAAATACCGGTACTTCGGTACCAAGTCGGTACTGAAATTTTGAAAATGTGACGATACCCGTATTTCTGTAGTACCGGTAGTACCGAGAATCCGGGTATATTCGGTACCCACTGATAGGACTGTGCCAGTACTTACTTGAATATGACACGAGTGAAGCACAAAGCTTTGTTTACAAAAGAAATAATAGGTTAGCAATTAAATGTGACATCACAGCCATGGAAACATTTTGGTTCATGCCGAATGAGAGAGGTACGAGAGTCCATAAATTTAAGCTTTGTATTCTGTTTTGCGAATCGCGATCTGGTCACCTGATTAGCAGAGAATTTAACAATATTCCATTAGTTATTCCACTGAACATGGAATATCTGTTTCTTTTCCCTAATCTTCACTCACGCAGGGGATTATAACGTTTCTTCCTTTCGTTCGCTTTTAGGCCAATTATAGGTTATTTGCATTCTTTACTGTGGTAAAGTAGAAAAAACACTGTAGGACAGAAACCTTTTTGTTTGCACGTCAGTTTCTATTTAACACAGTTTGTGCTTGTTATTAGACTTTATAAGGCACGTCAAGTTTATTTGTATAGCGCTTTTCACTCACGCTGGTGATTTTTACTTTCGCTTTCTCTGGCAGCGCTAAATCAAATATAGCCTGAATGTGTGAAGATAAAACTCTTTCTTCAGACCTTTCACAACAAGTGTGAGTTCCTTGTAACATCAGGAGATAACATGAAGATATTATTAAAGAGAAATGGTCTCTTTCCTGCTCGTGTCCCACATCCCTCTCAAAGCGCAGAGCAGTAGGCTATATGATGCATCTTTGTGTAGAAATAAAAAACGAATGTTTTTTTTTTTTAAATAATATTTAACTTTCTTATTATTTAGGTTACCATTATTTACCGATATTTATTTCATAGTTTTACAGGCTGTAGTGTGTCGTTTCATTGAAGGAATAGCTAAAATAAACACGCGCGTCTGTTACAAAACAGACTCAAACAGTCTGTTTGAGCATTTTTTTTTTTTTTTTTTATATTTCAAAATTTATTTCATTGAGGTATATATACACACACAAACATACACACAAGCTCCAAATATTTATGATTACCATATTTAATATGTTTTTAAAATAGGCTATATAAAATAGTAAAATGGTTCCAACAGATTTTGCTGTGGTACCGAAATTGGTACCGAGAACCGTAAAATTTTTATGGTATTGGTACCGACTACTGGAATTTTGGTACCGTGACAACACTAGAGGAGTATATCAAAATCCAGAGCATGCGTTTTCCAAACAACCCTAAATAGCCGACTTCCTGTTGGGCGGAGCTAATGACACAGAGTGCGGAAGTTGTTCGGCCCGATGAGATCTATATGTGTACTGAGTTTCATACATGCTAGTATGTAACCATGATTTCAGATTGCGTTCAAGGGGGCGCCGCACACCTGTGCGGCAGCTTTGGCCCGGCTCTAATGGCCGCAGATTCTGACCCGTGCGCAAATTTTCAAGAGTTTTTTAAAACGTTAAGGGCCCCAAAAGCCCCCAAAACCCTGACAAAAAAGAATAATATGTAAGAAGAAGAAGAATCCTAAGTATCGCTCTTTCAGGGCTTGGGCCCTAATAAGACAAAACAAAACTGTAAACAGGTCCTTCGATTCTGCTGCCACCTCTATGAGGCTCTACAGCCACTCGGTCGCAGCGCTCGGCCCCGGGCCGGGACGCACCTGCCAATCAGGCGAGAGCTTCACACTGCAGAGCGCCGACTTCTAAACTGTCAAGGGCCGTCGCAGCGGAGAACGCGCACGACTGATGTTATGAACAATGAACAAAGAGCCGCTTCGTTGGCAAACAAAGGCCACGAGGCAGATTCGCTTCAAAACAGCGAACCGGCGTCCCTGCTTACACTAAATTATTAACAGGCAGATAAATAAACCAAAGCTCGTCTCCTGTGCGACTTAATTAACTCTGACAGGCACAAAGAGACAGGAAAGAAGGGAAGTCAAAACAGTTGCTAGGCAACATACAACATCTGTAGGACTTCAGCAACTTATTCCATTTTCAGGATTCTGTCTCCAGGGTTACAGCAGAGCGCTGCGGCTGCCAGTCGTTTGAGGGGCTTTTCTATTGACTGCACATGACAAAAGGGATGTAATTCGCACCAGCTCAGAGTTTCACACACTCGGCAGTCATATCTTCACCGGAAAATGCCAACAGAATCTTGATTTGTGGACATACAGCTGCAGGCACACGTCAGTCCCGCTGGATTGCCTGCTTCAGCGGTTTTATCTCCTCATAACTACCCATCTGACAATCAGACCCTCAGTCGACAGACATTTCTTCTTCTGTGCACATCTTTACTTTTTTTGTACCAAAGCTTCATGATTCTGAATAAACTGGGAGTTGCAATTTTTTTTTGTTTAAAATATAGACGATTCTGAACAGACAGCTAAACAAAACATATCATTTACTAGAGGTTCTGACAAAATGTTAATTGCTGCAGACTATTTTTAAAAAAAGTTTTTAAATCAGTTTGAATGAATGATTCAATAACTCACTCATAAAGACTTTGCTTGTTCCATTACAGTGTTATTGAACGAATCTCTTGAATGAATGATTCAATAACATATTTTTAACAGTCACTTGTCGTCACCCACTGGAGTAACGATGTAATTGAAAATCGTTTTTTTAAGCATTAAGTTTTCACAAGGTGCTTTACAGTATTTTGATCGCTATTGTAGACATCAGTGTTTATATCCGAACTATAAACTTTTATCCCAGTACTTCTGTGATAATCTGAATGATTGTAAGATAAAGATAATAATGATACTGTGTGGTTGAAAAGACTGTTTGTGAAGCTGTTTCATACTGATACAAGACAATGTCTTTCTCTGGCTCAGAACGCAGATCTGAATGTTCGCTGTGATTTTGACAAAGGTTTAATAGACAGAGCCGAATCACTGTCATTTCGGAATGAAATCATGAGAGTGTCTGAATCAAGATCGCCATCATTTAAAGATGAGCTTTTGATATACAAGAGCTCATCTACTATCAGAATATCCTGTAGGTTTCAGAACTGAAAACTTCCTTGTTAGTCCAAAAAAAGCTTTTATTGACACCAGGCCCAGCGAACGACTGATCCTATAATGTGTCTATCTATAGATGGGTGAAACTCCACCTCAGCAGAAGAAATCAACGCCTACTTTATCATTGCAACGTTAGCCCCGCGCACTGGCTTGTCAGTGAGATGAGGAGGAGAGAAGAGCGATACAAGACTAAAAATAACATTACTTTTCAAAGGATCCTAATGCTAGGAATATGGTTATTTATTTTCAACAATGTGAATTTCTCAGTTGAGCTTTATTTATTGTATTTGGTACATTTCACTGTGGATTCTTTGGTAAATTAATCGCATTTCAGCGCAGGCTTTTATGATATGGACTCGACAGTAACACAACAACATGTTAGTAACTGTGTTCATTCTACTGCCTGATCTGATATTAATGATTCATGTACAGTCAGATGTTCTTTGTCTATGAGTCAGTAAATCAAACCAGTGACTAAACGCTCAACTTTATGTTGTTTCTCTTAGTAGGATGAAAATGATCTGATATTTAAACAGATTATATACAGAAAGCAATCAAAGAACGCTCCCTTTTCAATCGCTGGAGCTGTCAATCAAACAGCGCAAGTTTATCAGTGACTGAGTTCTGGACTCACGCCAAAACTCCTGTTTTATTCAATGAATCTCTTAGTTACATTGAGTTTGCACTGTCAGTTATGATGAAAGCATTCGTTAGTGTGCAGAAATTGAGTTGCAATGACGAGATCACTGCTTTCAACAAAATCTGTGATTGACTACAATGTTCATCACTGCAACCTTTCGTGCCACGATCTAAATATAAAGCCATAGATCTAAATGTAATGCTAATCAACACTTTTCACGATTAGTTAACATTGAGAGCTGTAATAGTAAAAACGTGCTATTTCATATTCAAAGATGTCAGCCAATCACAGCAGTGGGCGTTTACACTGAAGCCTCACAGCAGACACGCCCCTTAAAACAGAGCGTTCAAATCAGAGGGCTAAAATCAGGGTAGGAAAATGGCTTTTATTTCTAAATTATGACAATTTTTGATGTAAAAAGCATACTAACATTATAAGTGCATCCCAGGAAACATTATAAAACAATAAAATAACACAGTTCATGACCCCTTTAAAGGACTCGTTGAGTCGAGAAAAATTGCAAGTGGAAAACAAAAACGCTGTTTTCTCAGATCACAGCGGCCTTATAATCCACAACTGAACGCATGCATCGTCACGCTATCGCTGCTCATAGGAGCTGCATAAGGTGCTCGTCATACACATGATCCACTGCATGCAAACTGAGCAGCAGCTGAAGAAACTGAGGTCAACATCTGATGTAAGAGAAGATCCAATGGCTCATCTAATGTTCAAAAGGTTTAGTGACAGGAAGACGCTCACAGAGCACCAGTGATATCAGCAGGTCTCCTGTGATCTGAGAGGACTGAGCGCTCTCCACGGCACCCTGGACAGGTCACAACCTGCCACTGCATTTCGTCTAAAATCTTCTATCTCTTATTTGCTTGCCAAATGGGTGCGGCATTGATTCAGAAAGTACAACCTGATTTGAACGCATATATACAACAGAATGCTGGACTACAGTTGCACTTGCTCATTTACCATCTCAGTCAATGCAATGAGCGTCACACTGTGGCATCTCTTCCTAACTGCTTCAGCTGAGGATAACTAGATAAAGACATGCTGTGATTGATTCAGTTCAGACCATCCCTCTAGATGAAGTCATTGCATTCGGGACATAACAGACGGCTGCATTCAGCAGCGCTGCTGGAAACATCGATATAACCTTGAAGCAGAGCAGACGCCTGCAGAACCGCCGCCATCCTCCACGTCCTGCCAGTCGGCCTGCATTTCTGCCAATTCTTCTTTGCTATTCCCTCGTGTGGCTCCGCGCGCAGGAACACCAGAGGGCTAAGAATAGCACACAGCTGGCACTGCAAGCCTTACATATTTCACACTCAAAACACCAGCGCTCCTGAATATCAGCCTGCTGCTGCAGACGCACCACTGATGAAGCTCAATGAAGCTGATCGTCAGGATGATGCATTCAAGCTTTCATGAATCCTAGAGCTGCTTCTCACATTAGGAGGCCTTTCACTTGATCTGTGCTGTTAGGAGTCAATCACTTCACTGATAGTGATAAGCTGAAGTGTTAAAATTGGCATGAATGATTCCTCAGATCACGAGTGGATCAGAAAACAGCTGAAAAATCCCACAGACGCACACTGACTATGTTTACATGCATCCTCTTAATGCGATTATAATGAGATTTAGCCAATATTGCAATTGAACTTCATGTACGCAAACACAAAATGGATGCGATTAAGCTTAAAATCATAGCAACCATAATTGTAGTAAATATGTAGCATATGCAACGAGCAGGCATGTAAACACTTAAATTATACCCATTCAGAAGGGGTGCTGAACAATGTGAAAAAAATTATTTTATTTTACTATGTAAACATAGAAAAACTAAAAGCTCAGAGGAAAAAGCAAACATTGACTACAACATAAACAGTATTAAAGGGGACCTATAATTACCATTTTACAAGATGTAATATAAGTCTCTGGTGTCCCCAGAATGTGTCTGTGAAGTTTCAGCTCAAAATACCCCACAGATCATTTATTATAGCTTGTCAAATTTGCTACTATTTGGGTGTGAGCAAAAACACGCCTTTTTTGTGTGTGTCCCTTTAAATGCAAATGAGCTGCTGCTCCCGGTCCCCTTTCCAAAAGAGGACGGAGCTTTAAGAGCTCACGCTTCGGTCGCTCAACAACAACAAAGCTGGAGAATCTCACGCAGCCAAAATGAGGATTGTCAGTAACGGTGTTCAGCCTTACATTGTTCAAACCGGAGTCGGACACTGATGGAGAGACTCAGGAAGAAGTTACAACATTTAGAATGAAACTGGACGTTTCTGAATGGTTAGTGGATAAATTTATGTAGTTGCTGTGGAGTTGATTCAACTCATCCACTAGCATGTGCCGTCATGTTAATCTTTTGTGCAAATCCAGCGTTGAATTGACCCTCGTTTGTGAAGCAGTCCGGCGTAAAATGACGGCATGTCAACAACACTCTACTACAGCAACTCTTCCTCTTCTCTAAAGCAGCCCAACATGGCCTCGCCCACTTTGTTGCGTGTTCCCAGGGGCGGGGTTTATGTAAATTTTAGGGTTAGTGATGTCACTAACCCGGGAAGAAGTTTGTTGTAGTCCCTACCAGCCGTTTGTTGTAGTCCTTAAACAGCGAATTCTTTAAAAGAAAATCTCTCTTTGCATTAAACTTTGAGCGTTGTAACTTTGCAGATGTTGTTTATGCTCAAACAGCAACATTACACACTAACTGAAGTTAAAAAAGTGAAATCATAATCAAACACCCCTTTAATATTTGGTTGGTTCTCTCGTTTTTTGCATGTTCATAATTTCTTTGTATGACAGTCTGGACAAAAATGACGTCACACAATTTGGCATGTTTCATTGCGTTATCACAAATAAAACAATCGACAAGCACAACTACGCAATATGATAATAAAATCTTTAACACATTTTTAATAATATTTGAATAAAGGGTGAAGATGGCTGGATGTCACTTTTAGGCACTTAAAACTGTATTAAGAAACACAACTCAGCCAGTGGCTCTAACCAGAATATTATCAGAAAAAATAAAATTGCATGTAAACGGTTTCAGAAAAGTTTGATTGTGTCATGTAAACATCTTATTGCGATTTAGTCCTAATCAATGGAAATAATCACACTACATGTAATCGTAGACAATGAAGGAGGAGCCCGAGCCACAGAGGAAAACACAGTGATGGTGAGTCTATGCTGGCAGGCAGAAAATGTCAAATCTAACATGCCTGTGGAAACTACAGCTCATGTTCAGGGCAGCAGGCGCAGTGAGTTTAAAGAAGTCTATAAAGTCACTGCTGGACACTCGTTTCGCACAGATACAGGACATCAGTGTCAGCTGGATCGGTCTGTTCTCCACGTATCCACACATGATCACACTGATGTTATGAGTCAGAAACTGCTCTGTGTGTGGAAGAGTTTAAGGAGGCGTGTCAGACGTGCAAAGAGAGAGGCTGAAACTGGACTTGAGCTGGAGTTCAGGAAATGCACATCACACACACACTGTCACACACGCACTCACAAAAACACATTACACACACACACACACACACACACACACACACACGCTCTCTCTCTCTCTCTCTCTCACACACACACACACACACACACACACACGCTCTCTCTCTCTCTCTCTCACACACACACACACAAAATACTTTCCTAAAATGAAAACAGATTCCTCTGCTCCCTGCATCACCTCTCCCTCTCCTTCTCTCTCTCTCTCTCTGCAGCTGGACATGTTTTTTGAGCTCAAACCTTTTTTTTTTTTAGACATTGCTGTCTTGTTTTCCTATCGGAGGCAAGAGTTTCCATGTGCACTGCTTTATGTCAGTCTTCAGTGAAAGTGTGTTTGTGTGTTTCTGGGAATGTTTCACTGGTTTCAGTAACACAGAACAGTTCAACAGGAAAACAACGCAAACACACTCTCTGTGACTCAAACATCACCATCACGTCATGCCTTTGGTTCACTACGAGCCAATGAAAATGCTTGTATTTTCAACATATGTATTTTCATCAAAATCAGTGCAACTGACTTTTTCAGAGTTCATGTTCAGATAACACAAACAAATTGCATTTGAAACATTTGCATTTTAAAGTTTCCTGAAAAAAATCAATGAGAAAAATTACTAATTTTCATAATGGTAAATTATTCAATACAAGCAATATAAAGTCTGTCACTAGTTTAATGACTAAATGCTGAGACTGATTTTAACACACTTCTACATTTTTGATTAGGAAATATTCCTGTGTCCCTCTCTCTCACAGCCTCTCTCTCATAGTAGATAGGGTCCATCATTTTGAGTTAAATGTGTTCAAAAGTCTGAAAATCTGTGAGTAACTATAAGGAACGTCACTACCAAACTTTTTTGTGCGTTAGTCCATAAACTTCCATAAACTTTAGTTTTTGTGTGTGTACAACTGTTCAGAACTGTGCTAGCTAACCATGTGCTGATTATCATCTTTGAGCTAGGCTTGAAAGCATCGTAAATTGTCACTACCGAAACAGTCACGACCGAAACATGTGGTGAAGTTTCGGTAATGACGTCATTGTTTTTTGAGTGTTATTTGATCAAATTTAGTTAGTTTTCTGTGTACAACTGTTCAGAACTGTGCTAGCTAACCATGTACTGATGCGCATCTTTGAGCTAGGCTCAAAAATATATAAAATTGTCACTACCGAAACAGTCACAACCGAAACATGTCATCATTGTTTTGGTAGTGATAAAAGGGAACACATAATCATTTGTTTAGTACAGTTATGCAAATCATTAGTATTTTAATATGTTTTAGAAGTGTTTTAGTATGCGTGTTAAAATTCTGTAATGTGATCACTACCAACACATTACTGTCTCTACTGAAACATGGGATGTTTTGTCAAAAATAAAGTATACCGAATTGTCAACTAAGATGTTTTTATAGTGTTTGGTTTAATTTATATTCAAACTAATGAATCCTTAACTTTGAAATCAGTATGATTAACTTTATGCCTTTTACAAAGAAAGATTGGATTCAAAATACAACAAATCTCATAAATTACACTTGAAATATTGTTAAAATTGTAATTGTTATTGATTTACCTTTGAAAACTTTTTTTTAAAAAAATAGAAAAAACTATATTTACGAGGTAGATGTAAACAAAATCTTAATAGGTCAATGTAACCCTTCTTATTAAATTATTTATTATTGCGTTTCGGTAGTGACAAATTTGGGGAGAGGAATAATATTCCAAAACTTTCTGAAAATACAATATGAGAATTAACTGCACAATTACTAGAAATGTGTACCTTGGATATTTTGCATACATACAAAATTTGTGGAAAAAGACATTTTTTCAAGACGTTTCCAACTCTGACTTTGAACCAATTATGTAGAAAGGCCCTTATATGTTATATATAACTATATATATTACCTGTCAGTCTTGAGTTGTCAAGAGTAACATCATAATTTCTTGTTAAACAACTGACCTTGGAACTACAAGCACTATGACCTATGACCTCACAAGCAGACACAGCATACAATATTGAGGCTACATGAGACTGAGATTTAATAAGATCAAAGGGTCTGTACCAGAGAGAAGAGGTTGGAATGACAGTCTTCTAAACTCGCCCCGTTCGCCACCCAGTTCGCTGCTGTAGTCATAATCATCCAGAGCCGAACATCCCGATTACAGCCGATCAGAGCCGAACGTCCCGATTACAGCCAATCAGAGAAGAACATCCCGATTAATCGCCGAATCCATCAGATCAGATAAATAAATGCAAACGCGTGTATGTGATTCTTCTGCTTTATAGTTTCTCATCGGTTAAATCCTTAATCGGTCCGACAGAATCAAGTGTTTTTAATCCATGACAGATAAAGCATCCAAAAATCATATAATCCACAACGACTCCATATACAGACGCTCGTGAAGTTTCGGATCATCCGGTTGACAGTGAAATAAAGAATCAGCCAGATCTCACACACACGCGCATGATCACAGGCTGCTTTCACTTTAATAACACACTCACACACACATTTACACTTACACTCACTCACACACACACACACACTGAAACAGAGCGTTAAAATCCTTCAGATTTCCTCCTCACAGACTGTAGTGAGCAGTGAACACATCTTCCTCCTTCCTCTGAGAGACCATGACGAAACAACGACACAAACACAAACAGCGATACCAATCACACCTAGTGGAGATCATTCAGCAATAATCATCAACACAAACACGCAGTGATGTTGAAATGACTCCAGTCTGAGCGCGCATTGTTCACGCGTGTCTCATACAGTAGTGCTGAGCGCGCTCCCGCGCGCGTGTGTGTGTTTGTGGTCACGTGATCAGGGATTACAGCAGCGCTGGAGAATCCGCGGTAATGGCGCTGTTCGGCCTCTAGGTGCGCCGCTGATCAACAGCGTCTATCATTTGTTCCCCTGTTCTGATTAGAGATTAATACATTATTATACACAAGTGTCAGATCTCTGTGGCTCAAAGGGTTGAATGTCTTGTTCATTTGCTTGTTGGGATGATTAATGATTATATTTTATATTTTAAAAAATGCTGGGTTAAAAACAACCCAAGTTGGGTTGAAAATGGACAAACCCAGCAATTGGGTTGTTTTAACCCAGTGGTTGGGTTAAATGTTTGCCCAACATGCTGGGCAGTTTTATTTAACCCAACTATTGTTTAAAAATTACTACTGTAGATGGTTAGGAAAATATTCAGCAAGAATTAGACACAAAATGTGCTCATCTAGCCATTTTTCCCAAAAGTGTAATTCAGTGTCGTCGTGAAGTAGTTTTTACACACAATGTAAAGTAATGTTGCGTTATATCCAGATTCTGTCCAAGTCTTTGATAACAGAAATCCTATGAGCTACAGTATATGAAGCTCTCGATCGAACTTCAGATTTAATACACAAACATACCTGGACAAAAGTCCCTTCAGTGAACAGTCAAACTTTCTTTTAGTGCCCTCAAGAAAAGATGAGTCTAACATATTGTCAGTCAGTAATTCATTCATAAAATCATTTAGTATGCTGAATATTTAAGTATCAATTAAAGCACACTGTACTATTCTGAACTCATAACAGTCTTACGCCTAAATGGATCATGCGATTTTCTGGATGGTTTTATATAAGGTCTGTTCAGAACAATGCTGTGAAATCCTGCGAGGCTTGACCTAAATCCTATAAACTTCAGCGGCGCAATCAATGTTGTGATAAGAACAGAGGCAGTAACCCATTTGCCAAATTATGGTTATTTCCGTAATGCATTGTAAAGCCCAGCTGTATCTGATAACCTGCGCTGCTGGAGAAAAGTAGATTCTGGCCTTGTGCCTCTTCTTATTGCTGAACGAGAGAGAGAGAAACACATCAGACAGATTAGAGCTGAGAGCAGCACATATTGATCTCAAAGAACATGGCATTTGTAGTTTCTTCATCTTGTTTAATATGCCCACCCGGGCTGGAAATGCCTCTCATTAGCAGCTCTTATTTTCAGAGCTGTTCTTCTGTAAATCACAACATGGTTCGCTCATGTGTTTAATGCCACAGAATGAGTCCGAGTTGTGGGAGACATAACGTGCTAATAATCTGGTCTAATGTGGTTTTATAACATTTATGACTTTAATAATGCATTTGAAGTTATTTAAGGCCTAAATACAAACTTCAAAAGCACAGAAGATCTCTTGCACTACTGGCTCATTATTGCATCTCATCTCATTTTACAGATGCTTGCGATCTTGAAAGGTTTATTTGAACCAATACAGTGTATCTACATGCAAAAGGTGTTGGGCAATTATAAATCACTTTTTAAATATATGTACTCGTAACATAAGTACAGTCCATCAAAACTGTTTAGTGCAACAAAAGACAAATCAAAATTCCAAAACATTCTTTGTTCTCTCTCTCTCTCTCTCTCGACAGACTCAAAACACCTCACTAGCATTTCCTGGAAAGGCGACAGTCTGGCAGAAGAATAGATGGCATGCATTATAATGAACAGAGTCTGACACGAGGCCATCGATCATCCAGCCCGGGAAAATGATCACACCGTGTTCACGCGAGAACCACTTCACAAAGACACAGCGCTTGCTCAAACAACCTTGAGCTGAATCTGGCCTTCACCTAAATCAAGCTACTGCTGATATGACATCATGTTTATGTATTTTGAAAATACATTTGTTACAAGAAATAATATTATGACTAAAGAGACAGCAAGATAGAGCAGTGTTTAGTGATGACATAAGAAATCAAATTTCCCTTGCTCTTTTGACATATATGAGGTCTTTGTACCATTAAAAGATCCTGCAAGTTTCAGAGCTTAAAACGTCCTCTTCATTACAACGTATTTATTTAATCAAGCTCCAAAAACAAGCTTGTTTTGATATTGCAGGATCTGTGACGTCACACGGGCAAATACATTTACATTTACACCCCGCCTACTGGCATTGAGTCATGTCAAAAGCAAACAGAAGCCATTATAATCATTGACGCTGTCTACACTGGATATACAGTATACAGATGCGCCTTCAGTTTCTGATATACTCCACACACTTGAGTCTGTCGACAACAGGACAAATGGAAGAGTGAAAGAACATTTGCTTTGACGTGTCCAGATTAAACAGCTCGTTTGCATCTCTGTACAGACTTCAGAAGGATCCCAGTGTCGGAAACAAGTGGCAGAGGATTTTATGTTTTAAGGTTTGTGCCTTGGAGAATAAGGGATCAGCTGAACAAGCACACTGTAAATCCTGCACTCCTACAAACAAAGATATCCTGAAGAAAAAGATCCATTAATCCCTTGAATGTTAATCATGATAATCAGCCTCTCTGAGTCCAACTAGCATTAAGATCAATTTCTGATCACATGTGGCCAGTTGAGAAAGATCATTAATTGTTTACACCTGATCATAACAATTAAATGCAAACGTATCTGCTGTTTGACCTTTAGTAGCAAAAGATGTTGCTTTCGTTGGTTCTTGCTCATCTGTGTCCAGAAAAAAAAACAACACAGTTCCTGGTCCAGGCAGAAAACCAGTGTGCTAAACAAGTGTTTTTTCTTAATCCCTTAAACACTGTAAAGAGAACAGCATTCACATTTACATAATGTTTCAGAACGCTGCTTTCTGCAAAAACCCTAAAATAAACTGTTTTCTTTAGAGTGTGAAAATACAGTGTTTGGCTACAAAATGAAACGCATCATCTTTATCTAACAGTATATTGATAGTTTGCTCAGATCTCTATTTATTCATGTGAAGTTATCAGGTAGATCAGTCTCGACGTGTAGACTCGCTGTAAGAAAAGGTCAAGTTTTCCTGTCAGGAAATCCAGTGTTACACAACTGACCCCAACAAATTAACCTGTTTAAAAACAACAATCCAGTCAATCCAGAACTCAACCACACCTCTCTAAACCAGAACTCAACCAGACCTCTGTAGACCAGAGCTCAACCAGACCTTTGTAGACCAGAACTCAACCAGACCTCTCTAAACCAGAACTCAACCAGATCTTTGTAAACCAGAACTCAACCAGACCTCTGTAGACCAGAACTCAACCAGACTTCTCTAAACCAGAACTCAACCAGACCTTTGTAGACCAGAACTCAACCAGACCTCTCTAAACCAGAACTCAACCAGATCTTTGTAAACCAGAACTCAACCAGACCTCTGTAGACCAGAACTCAACCAGACTTCTCTAAACCAGAACTCAACCAGACCTCTGTAGACCAGAACTCAACCAGAACTCTGTAGACCAGAACTCAACCAGACTTCTCTAAACCAGAACTCAACCAGACCTCTGTGGACCAGAACTCAACCAGACCTTTGTAGACCAGAACTCAACCAGACCTCTCTAAACCAGAACTCAACCAGATCTTTGTAAACCAGAACTCAACCAGACCTCTGTAGACCAGAACTCAACCAGACTTCTCTAAACCAGAACTCAACCAGACCTCTGTGGACCAGAGCTCAACCAGAACTCTGTAGACCAGAATTCAACCAGACTTCTGTAGACCAGAGCTCAACCAGGCCTCTCTAGATCAGAACTCAACCAGACCTCTGTAGACCAGAACTCAACCAGAACTCTGTAGACTAGAACTCAACCAGACCTCTGTAGACCAGAATTCAACCAGAACTCTGTAGACCAGAACTTAACCAGATCTCTCTAGACCAGATCTCAACCAGATCTCTCTAGACCAGATCTCATCCAGACCTCTGTAGACCAGAACTCAACCAGATCTCTGTAGACCAGAACTTAACCAGATCTCTCTAGACCAGATCTCAACCAGATCTCTCTAGACCAGATCTCATCCAGGCCTCTGTAGACCAGATTTCGACCAGAACTCAGCCAGACTTCTCTAGACCAGACCGTTTTCGAACTGCGTACGTGCTCTGGTGCGTCAGGGGAACCCCGGAGACATAAGAGGGAACCTGCGATTGAATGAAATTCAACATTGACTGCACAACTGATCTACTATTCCATTTATTTCAGCCAAAATCATTTTTAATGATGTTTTATTAACAAAGTTCAGGAGGAGCACGTTCAGATAATTAACCTAATTAACACGAGAGAGGCGAATTCAGTTAATCAATTCAATTAACAATAAGAGGTATATATACAGCAGACTTACCTTCACTAACTATCACAACCGGATGGAGTACTCTGCTGGTTTGGGCCAAAATTCCGAGCTCGGAGCCCTTCCCCCAGACAGCACACCAAATATACCATAACCTTTAAGGCAGGAACACACCAAGCCGACGGTTGGCCATCGGGCAGTTTTTGTTCGTAGGCCGATTAAGGTTTCTCAGTGTGTTCCACACCGTCGGCTGAAGTTGGTCCTCGTCGGCTTTTTTTCGGCCGATTCGACATGTCGGTCCGTCGGGCCATCTGATCATTCTGATTGGCTGTCCAGCTACTGCCACCTGCCAACTGTCAGCTGTCGAGCATTGGTTTGGTGTGTCAAGGCAACTTTGGACCAAGACGCTGCGACATGAGCCAACCCCGCAGTCTGCTTTCGTCGTTATTAGTTTGTCGACGTCAGCTTGGTGTGTTCCTGCCTTTATCTAATTAAATGTAAGTGTGAACTTGTGAACTTTTCTTAACTTACAGCAGTTAAACCTAGATTGAGTCTTTCTCAAAGTGCAGCAGTAAACTCTCAAATTAAGTCCTGCTGTTTACTTTTCAGTCTTTGCCTGCTGAACCTGACTGACCTTCTAGTTTTCCCTGCCAGTCAGACTCTGCAGCATGATTTCACCATCCAGCTAAAGTACATCATCAATTACCCCATCAAGGTCAACAAGAAATCTTGGAATAATCTTTGATGACCAACTGACCTTCAAAGACCACATTGCAAAGACAGCTCAGTCATGCAGATTTGCACTATACAACATCAGGAAAATGAGGCCTTTCCTAACAGAGCATGCAACACAACTTCTCGTCCAGGCCCTGGTCATTTCTGGGCTTGATTACTGCAATGCTCTTCTGGCTGTACTTCCATCATGTGCAATCAAACCTCTACAAATGATTCAGAACGCTGCAGCACGTCTTGTCTTTAACAAGCCTAAAAGGGCCCACGTCACACCTCTCTTCCTGAAAGACAGCCCTTTTTTAAGCAGTTAACCTCATCATAAAAAACCCTATGCTTTCACTTCCTTTAATCCCTCCCTATTTTAGCTTATACTACGCAATGTTTGAAACTTTGTATTTTGAGCACTTCTTGTTTTTGCCTATTCACGATGAATCACTTGCTGTATTCCTCACTTGTAAGACACTTTGGATAAAAGCATCTGCAAAGTGAATAAATGTAAATCTGTTTGTAGTCATGAAGGACAAGAAATGTTTTTATTCTTTGAATATTTACGAAGGAATCAGTCAGTCTTTCTCATGCAGTTTTTCCAGGACTGTAGAAATGAGCGGAGACTCCTGTCCTCTTGTGGCAGATGAATGTGTCCATTGAACAACCCATCCATCAGGAGCTTCTGCAGATTAAGTCAATTCATCAGCCTTTTGTCTCTCGGGCCTCCTAATGTGACCTGATGTCGCTCACGGGTGTCTTAATGAGCTATCATGGATGTGAACGAGGGCTGACGTTTGCTCAAGCAAATTAAAGCATTACTCTCACGGTCGCTCTGTGCTTCCCTGAGCCGCCGATTGCAGCAGATTTCTAATTATTCTAATGAGCGGGAGATTCAGCCCTGAGGCCGCGAGAGGACACTGTTATTACTGCATGTGTCAATGTTTAAGAGCAGGATGACGCTGAGATCACAGGCCTGATCCAGACCACAGACACCAGCGGATAACATTGAGAGTAACGGGAACGTTCACGCTGATCTCTCCACTGCCTTCATTTGTGCAACCTTTTTTCATAGTCCACATCATTTCCAGCTTTATATTCATAATGTTAATGTTAAGAATACCTTAATGCCTAACAGTCTGCATTAAGCAGTGGTTCTCAGTCCATTACAACCCTAAAAATAAAAGCTTTATTGGCATCAGTGGTTCCAGGAAGAAACTTTAAGATCCATAGAACCTTTCCATTCCACAAACAGTTCTTTACAGTTCTTTAGATTTTTAAAATGTTCTTCTCACCAATAAAAAAAAAAAAAATGCTTCTCTTAAAGGGATAGTTCACCCAAAAATGAAAATTATTCCATGATTTACTCGATGCGTTTGTGTAAGACAAATATCCTTGTTTAAAACTTTATAAAGTAAAATAACGAGCTTCCGGCGCGACAGCCATACACATTCGACATACGTCCAAAAATACGTTATAGCGTAGGACATAGCGTAGTACGTCATGTGTCAAATGTATGCAGCCATTCACAACCATTATAAACCTTGGAGGACTAAGGATATTTTTAAATATATCTCCGATTGTGTTCGTCTGAAAGAAGATAGTCATATACACCTAGGATGGCTTGAGGTTGAGTAAATCATGGGATAATTTTCATTTTTGGGTGAACTATCCCTTTAAGTACTGATCACTGAAAGGTTCTTTGAGGAACTAACAATGGTTCTTCTGTGGCATTGCTGTAAAGACCCTCTTTTTGAAACTTTATTTTTGAAAGTGTAGAAGACACAAAGAAGCCTCATTTTAAAATGATTTCTACAACCCCTGGCAAAAATTATGGAATCACCACACTTAGAGGATGTTCACTCAGATTTTTTACTTTATAGCAAATAAACAAATCACAGATATGACACAAAAAAGGTTTTGTTCAGTAGCTTAACATTCTGGCTCAGGAAACATACCTCAAACAAATCCACTTTTGTTATTATTATTAATGGCATGTCTTTTTCCAGAGCAAGTAGAGGAAAAAAGCATGGAATCATTCCAATGTTGAGGAAAAAAATATGGAATCATCTCTTAATTTCCATTTTTGACAAATACTGGGACGTGTCTAAAAATGCTAATTAGTCAGTTGTTAAAAGGGAGTGCTTGCACCTTAATGGGTTGACTTGGCTAATTGAAATGAAATATGTCCCCAAGAAGAGAGTTCTCAGTTGAAACAATGGAAAGGATTATAAAAATTCAGTATGGCCGGAGTATGGCCAAAGAAGTTGGTTGCTCCCAGTCAGCTGTGTCAAAAAATTTGGTGCAAGTATAAACTAAATGGGAAGGTTATAAAGCAAGACATACGGGCAGACCAAGGAAGACGTCAAAGCGTCAAGATAGAAATCTCAAAGCAATATGCCTTTACAATAGAAAACACACAGCAAAACAAAAGAAAAACAGACAATTTTTGGGACAGAACTGTAAAAAACCAGCTTGAACTTACATATAGAGCTTACTGAGCTTACATATAGAAAAGCCAAATGAAAATGAGTACTAACACTTAAACAAAAGAAAACAAGGTTACAGTGGGATAAAGAGAAGCAATCATGGATTCTGGATGATTGGATGAAAGTGTTATTCAGTGAAGAATCACGAATCTGCATTAGCCAAGGAGATTATGCTGGAACTTTTGTCAGGTGCCGTTCTAATGAAACAAAGATGACTGCTTGAAGAAAACAATCAAATTTCCCAACTCATTTATGAAATGGGGGTGCATGTCAGGTAAAGGACCAGGGGAGATGACTCAATGACCAGGGATCATTACCTCAACAGTAAATGCACTGGTGTACATTGAAATTGTCGATACTTTTCTCATTCCATTGATAGAAAATAGGTTTGGTGATGATGAAATAATTTTTCACGATGATAATGCATCTTGCCACAGAGCAGAGTGTTAAAGCTTTTCTTCAAGAAAGGCATATCAACTCAAAGACATGGCCAAACAGTCCAGATCTCAATCCAACTGAAAATTTATGGTGGAAATTATAAACACTGGTCCATGACAAGGCTCCACCCTGCAAAGCTGATCTGTCAGAAAGTTGAAACCAGCTTGATGAGGAAAATATTGTTTCTCATTAATGAAGTCCATGCCTCAAAGAATTTAGGCTGTCAAAAGCCAAAGGAGGAGCAACAATTGTGTTTTTGTTGATGATTCCATACTTTTTTCCTCTACTTGCTCTGGAAAAAGACATGCCATTAATAATAAAAAAAAAAAAAAAAATATATATATATAAGTGGATTTGTTTGAGGTATGTTTCCTGAAGCCAGAATGTTAAGCTATTGAACAAAATCTTTGTGTCATATCTGTGATTTGTTTGTTTGCTATAAAGTAAAAAAATCTGGGTGAACATCCTCTAAGTGTGGTGATTCCATAATTTTTGCCAGGGGTTGTAAACCTGGAAAGATATTGTAAATTAACAAGATTTTAAATCACAATGGGCACTTTTACAGAATACACATTTTTCTAGTTAAGCTCTAAAACACTGCATTGGGTGGAAAATGAGTAAATCCAGAAAACCATGAAGAAATCATGTAAATCCATTAGTTAATAGAGTGAAATCTTGAAGAACCTTTGGCTATTAAAACATGGCTATTAAAACGTACATCTGTCCACAAATGTCTTTTGGTTCATTAAACACTATTTACATGATAAACATCTTGCTTTTAAAGCTTTTGCAACATTGTCCGTGTTTAAGAAACAATTGCAAAGTTAGTCCAATATTCTAGACCCATATTATTGGCCTCCTGAGCATCATTCCAGACGCTTGGCTTTTCCTTCCACATGTACCAGCAACAGTTTGAGCAGACTGAAGCTGCTTGACAAACAATGGCACTCAAGCGCCCCCCAATGGACAAAACACCAGCACTGACATGACAAAGAACACCAAACAGCCACATCAGACTCTTTATTGAGCATCAGTATTTGGTCAGTAGATCTCTGCTCGGTCTGTAGCCCATGCGTCCTCCTCTCCAGAAACACAGGTAGTAACTCACAGCCAAAACGCCCATGACGGTCACCAGCAACGCCACGATTGCAACCACCAGCAGCCACACAGGAAACTCACCCAGACCTGCACATCAATGACAGGCATTACAAACTTAATGTCATGACTAGGGCTCGGTTGAAAAATATCGATTTCTGATTTTAACATCACATTCTGATGAACTTAAGCTGATTCTTAATCCTCAAGAACTGATCTTTTAGTCTTTGCTGTTTTCAGTTGCTGCATGAACAAAACATCTGTAGCTCCTGCCATCCAATAATCACAAACTTTGATGCTTCTGATATGAAACAGAATCTGAGCTTTCATATTCTGTCAATTACAAAATCCTGTATAGTGTACAGCATTAGTTCAGAGAGATCTCTTTCCTTGAGAAAAACTGGCATGTACTATACCTGATATATCCAAAAGAATCAATATCGAAAAATTGAAATCACAAGCTTGTGAACCCAAACATGAAATGTGTAAATTCCCAGCCCTAATCATGACAGTAACATGGTCTTTGTTGAACATCACCAACCACGTTCAGTGCTCGACAGTGTGTCCAGTGACGCGCTGCTCTGAGAATCATTCTCCACAATCACAAACGGCCCGAGAACTTTACGCGCCGACACGCCTGTGAAGAAAGTCAGGTTGTTAATGCTCGCGTCCCGCTTCAGAAGAAACGCTCGTGATGGCAGGATCACGTACCGTCCATCATGGCGTCTGTCCTCCACAGGCAGGTGGAGTCGCAGCAGGAACAGGCGTAACTCTGGGACGGGTCATCCAGAAGCTCCCATCTACAACAGAACGATCATCACAACGGATTTACAACCTCCTGTGGCTCTACATGAGGTCCAGACATTCAACAGCCAAACCACACAGAAACCGAAGCGTCTGTGAAGGACCTGTGCTGCTCCTGCACGTAGTGACACGCCTTCCGGTCCATGTTCAAGCTCTGGACGGCAAACGCTTCCAGGTCACAGTGAAGGAAAATCTGCCCAAAACAGTGACCAACTGAGAATGACATCAAGCAATGAAAGCTCAACAAGGTGACAAACACAGAAACAGCTGCCCTCACCTTCTCTCCGAGAGCAAACTTGAAGGCTTCGAGATAGAGCCGTATTTCATCAGGACGCTGCCGCGGCAGAAAGCTTGAGTTTCCTGCTTTACTTTCCATCAGACACCTGTGAGACGATCATTAAACATGCAGAGCAGTACCATTACTTGTGGGCTTTTTATGGAATAGTGGTTTATCGGTGCACATTTGTTTTAAATTCACGTGTCTCGTAATCTTGAATCAGAATAACTTCCCCTCCCTCTTGCAGCGACATCTCTTTACTGATGACGTGGGCGGGGCAACCTGTAATTCATGAGATCCACCAATAGCAAACCACAACCATCCAATCAATTCATACCCTGCGTTGGCGATGATGGGATGCACCTGAGTGGCGCGGCTGATGTCGGCATCGGTGGCGAACACGCAGCTCTCCAGGTAGATCCGCAGTGGCCTGTGGCTCCACGGCTCCACCGTGGCTCTGACGGGAATACTGGAGCCCAGTTTAAACGTCAGAGATGGAGCAGGACCGCTGAAATCAGCTGCAGAAATCAATGCTTGTCTGATCAGAGTCATGCAGAAACATCCTCCTGCACATGCCATTCACGTGTTCATATGCGAGTTCAGCAGCACGCGTCTCTTTCCCCATCTGACCCTACGGACACTGTTGAGTTGATTTTAAATCGTAAAGCACTACATTTAGCATACATGTGTTATTGTTAATGTAAGAACCAACCGTATATGTACCCCGTTTTACTTTCATAGTGTGACATATTTGAGTGAAACATATGAAGTAAAAAAAAAAAATTATGCATGGTACATCTTAATTATGACAGTCAGTTATGACTATTACTTCTTAATCTCATTTATGACTTTGTGACAATTTCGACTTTTTAAACCTCATAATTATGACTTTAATCTCAATTTCGAGCTTTTGAATTGATAATTATGACTTTTTAATCTTGTAAATTCAGTTTCTTAATCTCAACTTTGACTATCTAAATTTTGACTTTTAAATCTCATAATGGCTGTCAATTTAAACTTTTTAATATAATAACTTTGTATGTCAATTATGATTTACAGAAGTATGGTTTATTTCCCTTTTTTGTGATTAAATGGGTTTCTAGATCAACAAGATATTTAAAGTCCCCCTGTAGTCAGTAATTTTATCCCTTAAAACTAATCTTTGATCACCAAAATGACAATTTCTTCATGCCTTAAATATAACTTGAATGTAACTAACCCTTGCCTCATTTAGTATACGCTGATCTATGAATATATTCCACTCACTCGCACAGACTCAGAGATCCACTCGGTCAACTTACTGAGGTAAACGCTGCACAATTTTATCGCTTTTTACAATGTCGGACACATAAAGGTAATTAATATGATTAGCCTTTTGCTTGACTATGTTATCAAACAGCTAATAATGTGTTGCTAATGTTACATGTCTCCCTTACTTCAGACTCAGACCAGTCACAATTATATGCTAAAGCCCGCTGGCACGTTGACGTGATTGGTTACAAGGTAGTTTGTGACGCAAGAAACACCAGCGATTTCAAACCGCGTTTTTGAAACTGTCTTCGATCACTGCGGTTTTAAAGAAAATACTCAGCAATGGTGTTGATTTATGAATTTGCACATGGTTTGTCTTAAAGCACAGCCTATTAAAAGCATCATAGACAAAAACAAACAAAAAAGCAGAACATTAATAAGTTTAATCCATGAGGCTGGCAAAAAGTGTCTCAAAGTTCTTTCAGATGTGGAGCAAGTCACTATTTGAATGAAAGTCTATGAAGAAAACTAAACGGGGAAAAAGCGAGTTTCACTGACTGTTCATGATCTCCATGTTGAAGGTCTCCGGTCCTTCAGTCACGTCCGGTTCCTCAGCGCTGAACGCGCTCTCCTCACCTACAGGTCTGTGCCAAACAAGACAAACACTTGAACCAAAACTCACATTCATCCCACAATCATGACTGATGCCAGATCACTTACAAGTCATAGACACACTGAATCGACTGTGAAATGAAGGGAAGTCCAGGTCGTCGCTCATAGATCAGCATGTTGGAGTACGTCACTTGGCCCGCCACCACCTTTGAACGCAGTGGAAGAGAATCAGCGAGAGATTGTTCTGCGTCAAAGTCTCTTTAAGACAAGTCATTTCACTCAGCGGCCATCTTTGAAACGCCTCTCGGGCATGTAGCTCCTATCTCTTTGAATAGGGAAACATCATTCTCCAAAGCTGTTCAAGCTTACGATTAAGTTTCACATTTGAAGTCACCAATGAAATCTGACAACAGCTGTCTCATAAATTGTTTCTAAACGCTCGAATCATGACAAAAAAAACGAATTTTTCAAGCTGGATCAAGCCAATGCGCAGTCCTAAGTGCGCGTCTGATTGTTTCTAATAGGAACCGGAGCTTCTAACGGCCGCTGCAGTGACGCGATAACTGTACCAATCAGCGATTGGCTCTTATTTAGATGGCGGAACTTATTCCGCCATATTGCGCGTTGCACTTTCTCCCATTCATAATAATACGAGTGACGCGTCTATCTATATATAAAAACTTTGTGTTTGCTCTGATTCAGCTCAGTACCTGCTTGATGAAGCCACAGTCATGCAGTAAAGCACGGAAGAGCAGAGTGTCCTTGGACACCAGGGACCTCGGCGGACAGTTTCCCAGCAGAGCTCTGGACGGATCCACCTTCTGGGAGAAATCCAGCCCAGGCCTCCAGCGCACCGTGACCCAATCATCAATGCCGCAGTCTATAGAGAAATCTGAACACAAACCGCTTCGGTTAACCTGACAGACACGACATCAAATGAAGCAGGAATAAAGAACACACCTTTCTGTGCCATTGTAGTGGCCACAAACATCAACAACAACCTCGCTGAAATCATTTTCAGCCAAACAGGAACGCAAGCGCCTCTCGTGCTTTAGTGGAGCTGATGGTAATCAAGTAAATCAGTAACCAGCCGCTCACTCACAGGTGTAAAATCACAACACACACACCTGACAAACACAAGGCACTGATTCTTGAGATAAAGGGACAAAACATATTTTAGAAGTTAGTTTTTATTATTTAATAATACATTGTTTTAAACAGATATATTTGTACACAAAGTTCTCAGCTAATGAACCATGTAAGGGAATAGGTTTTTCTGAAAATGTTTTTTCTTTCTTTCTAAAAATGTACATTCACTTCAGAACTTAATTTGTGTCAGCTCCGTCAGACACATTAAAAAGCATTTTAATTTGATCCATCCAATAACAGTGTAAAGTCTTCAATTATGTAATAATGGTGTTCAGTGAAGGAGCTAAGTGAAAAAATAAATTCTTTTAATATTAAAAATATATAACCAATGTTCTTAGGTAAATCAGACATGATATCATGTAGTTCAGTTGATGTTTTAATATTTTAACACAATGAATTGAAAAAAAGAATAAGACATTTCTTTTAAAATGAACAAAAACCTTCACCTGACGGTGTTAAATACTGACGGAGTTGACAAATACTGACGGAGTTGACAAATACTGATGAAGCTGACAAATACTAATGGAGTTGACAAATACTGACGGAGTTGACAAATACTAATGGAGTTGACAAATACTGACGAAGTTGACAAATACTGACGGAGTTGACAAATACTAATGGAGTTGACAAATACTGATGAAGCTGACAAATACTAATGGAGTTGACAAATACTGACGGAGTTGACAAATACTAATAGAGTTGACAAATACTGATGAAGTTGACAAATACTAATGGAGTTGACAAATACTGACGGAGTTGACAAATACTAATGGAGTTGACAAATACTGATGAAGTTGACAAATACTAATGGAGTTGACAAATACTGATGAAGCTGACAAATACTGACGAAGTTGACAAATACTGACGGAGTTGACAAATACTAATGGAGTTGACAAATATTGTCGGAGTTGACAAATACTGACGGAGTTGACAAATACTAATGGAGTTGACAAATATTGTCGGAGTTGACAAATACTTACGGAGTTGACAAATACTGACGGTGTTGACAAATACTGACAAAGGTCCAGCTGGGGCCAAATATACAGTATATGTAAACAGAATAATGAAACAACATTAGAAGAATTCCCCATATGCATAAAACCATATTAAATCCCATTATATAGACTTTTTGAGAGCACTTGTCAACCATCAGACATAAAACCTGATGGAGCTGATGTCTGACAGAATTGACAAAACTGAATATTTTTCCACCTTAACCATGTGTTGTACATTGGAGCAATTTTGTTTTCTTTCTCAGTTGTAGCTGCCTTAATAAACATCAAAAATGCCAAGATTTATCCCACAACTATTTACACAAACTATTACACCGGGATGACGGAGTTGACATGTTAAAGCTGTGACCGCAGAGACTTCAACACTGTTTGTATAAAATATAAAAAAATATAAAACTTACTGTGCAATCCACAATGAGCAGGAAAAAGTGCTCCTCAGAGTTGAAGATGACCATGAGATTGCCTGATTTATTCAGAATTATAAAAAAATCGATGGAAAATATCATTCAAGACTTACTTTTTGTATTGTTTGATATATTACAGGTCTCTGCCTTTCAATTTAAATGTATATTTTTGAATTTGTTGCATTTTTAAACACTTTGTTTGGCAATTTTACATTGTGACCTCATGATGAGGACAGGCTAAATTACGTGTTTTCCAAGTATAGAGCATGTATTTAAAATAATACTAACAAAACTATTTAAAAATAAAAGCAATGAATGTCCTGAATATCCAGATTTCCTTTAGATGTAACTTTTTAAGTATTATTATTTTGATAAGTTTATTTATTTTTAACATAAAGAGGGCTTTTGTGTGTAGGACATGTTTTGTCCCTTATCTCAAGAACCAGTGAAGGGTTTATAGTCATCAGACACCGTATCATACCTGACACTTTCCACTGAATGTGTTATAGTTCATATAAATCAATATAAAGAAACTTTTATTTCTGTTTGACTGGATGTATTTAGATGACTAATAAAATCACTTTAATCGATTGAAGACAAGTCCTTTTCACAACCCTACTGTTCTTCTTTATCTTATAGATTAATAAGTCTGTCATGTGTTGAAATATGAAAATACTTCAATAGAACAATATGATGTTTTACCATGAGATTCACTGTAAACTTCCTCCTCAGATCCTAAAACACCAACATCAGGATGAATAACTGAAACCAGCTAATGAAGGAAACAAACTTTCTGAATTAGGCAGGAGTCGGGCTGAGAAATAAACAGACTTTTGCATAAAAATATGTGTTTATTACATAATGCCATATTTTGTGTTCCCGCAGAACCTTCAGAACAGAGCTTGCATAGTGATTCATGGCTTGATGAGAAACGTCACTTCGTCCTCTTGACATGAGAAACACACGAACGACAGATCATCAGATATCAGAGAGTAAAATACTTTGATTTATATTACAGTAATCAGAAACTCTGCTTCACTTATCATTTGTACAGTTTGGAAACATACAGTACTAGATTCTCCAACCGTAAACTACAAACATATTAATTTTAAAAAGCAATAAAATGACAACAAATCTGAAGTAAACATCTGAAAACAAGCAATACAAAACAAATAACCTCACAGATAAAAAAAAAAATGACTGTAAAGTGAGACACATGCAAATAAAGGTCTTTGAGAGGCACAGTTTATAGTCAATGTGAGACACTTTTCTGCTGATGATTGCAGACTGGCACTCGTGTTGGGCGTCAGAGGTCAGCGCCGTGATGAGGCTCATTCAGGTTTTTCTCCTTCACCGTAGAGTTTCCGCAGACTGGAGTCCAACAGGTAATCAACAGACCTGATGACCGACATTAAAACACTGTGAATGAGAGACACTCACACGCTCGCACACACACCCACTGACACTCTCACACACTCTCTCACACACCCACCTGTCAATGGGTGTGATGATGAAGGGGATGGTGGAGAGGCCAATGGCGGTTGTCGTCCACTTGCGCACAGGAAGTGGCCAGCGGGTGGTTTTCCCCAGCAGGAAGAGAGACGCGGCACAGACGCGGTTGATGGTGAATCCAGGAATCGCGACTGAAGCCAGAGCCTGCCATACGAAGGTGTCGACCACGGCCACGCCCACACGCACCGCCTTCCCAGCATCCTCCCCGTGAGCCTTCAGACAAGATGAGGCATATGTATTTGTACAGCTCAAGGAGGGAAACAAAGATGAATGAATCCTAATCTGAGACTCACCGCCGCTGCTTTCTTGCCTTTATCCAGCGCGTCCGCAGACACGTATGCAGTAGCCACGGCGTAACTGGCCCACACTGCGCTGACAGGCACCAGCGCGCGGAACGCCTCGCCCACCTCGTTAGCGTAGCCTGTGGACACACACACACAAGACTCGACGCATGAACAAACACGACTGCTGGATTCACAATTTGAAGAATCATGAGGATGACACTCGCTCTCGAAAACCAACATTTACAGCTGGGTCATTCCGTGTCAACTCAACCAGAGATCCCTGCCTGAAATTTTTGATTTTGTCAATATTTTTTCTGAAAGACAAACATAAATAGTGATGAAAGCCAAAATATTAAATGTCACAGATGTATATTTACAGAGTAATCCACTGTTTTGTAGAGGGGGGCAAAATGAACATTTTCGCCTGAGATTTGGAGCCAAATTAGAGTGGTGTAAAAAAGACTTTATAAAGATGGCAGCATCATTATTTTATTTTTACACAGAGATTGGTCGGTCTGTTAGTAAAATATGTTGACTTTAGCAATCTTTGTTTCATTATATGTCAACAGTGACCGTTCAAAAATGGCAAAAAGCACTTCTTGTGTTTTTTGCCTTAAGTTCGCATGCCTGTAACTCAAGAAGTATTAAAGATATCTTAATATCCTTTTAGATTCTGGTTCATAACAAACTTTCCTTTTGGTATCTTCATTTTAAAGGCCCTCGATGGTTCAATCCCAGAGATATGGAGATCTTAATGTGGTTCCATGATTAAATTGTAAATTGTACACATTTTCAGTGGTCAAAAACCAAATGTGTGTCACTTTGCATACAGCTGATACTTCTTTTATTTTAAAGAGGAAAATCTGAAGAACAAATAATGTTTAAACTAGAAATGTATCTCGTGTTTTTCTATCAACACAATTGCATAAAATATACCTGAGTGCCATAAATATTGCTTTTCCAAAGTTGTCATGCCCATAAATCTAAAAGTATTCAAGATATCTTAATATCCTTATAGATTCTCATTCTTAATAAACGTTTCTTTTGGAATCTTAATTTTTAAGGCTCTATATGGTTCAATCTCATAGATATAGGGATGTCAATGCGGTAACATATAGTTGCGATACTTCGTATTTGAACTCTTGGTAGCTTCAAAAGCTGTTAAAATGAACAAAATCCCATCTTCCAAATATCCCTAAAACTGATTCAAATATAGATTCATATTAATATACTTTTGAGAGCAAGTTAATGTGCCTCAACTTAACCTGAACCATTTTTTGTTACTCAGAGAGTTATGTTTTATGCAATTCTTTTGATAGAGGGAAACAAGGTACATTTCTAGTTTCAACATTATTTGTTCTTCAGACATTCCTCTTTAAACTCATTAAGTATCAGCTGTGTGCAAAGTGAACCACATTTGGTTTTCGATCACTGAAAATGGGTAAAATTCAACAATTTGAACATGGAGCTGCTTTGAGATCCTCATATCTATGGGACTGAACTATATAGGGCTGAAAATGAAGATTTCAAAAGAAAAGTTTAATAAGAATGAGAATCTAGAAGGATATTAAGATATCTTGAAGACTTTTAGAGTTACAGGCATGACAACTTTAGAAAAGGAATATTTATGGCACTCAGGTGTGTTCTATGCAATTGAGATGATGAAAAAAACAAGATACATTTCTAGTTTTAACATTATTTGTTCTTCAGATATTCCTCTTTTTAAAAGAAAAAAGTATCAGCTGTATACAAAGTGACCCACGTTTGGTTTTTGACCACTGAAAATGTGTACAATTGAACAATTTACTCATGGAGCCGCATTAAGATCTCCATATCTCTGGGATTGAACCATCGAGGGCCTTTAAAATGAAGATACCAAAAGGAAAGTTTGTTATGAACCAGAATCTAAAAGGATATTAAGATATCTTTAATACTTCTTGAGTCACAGGCATTCAAACTTGAGGCAAAAAACACAGGAAGTGCTTTTTCACATTTTTTGAACTGTCACTGTTGGCGTATAATAAAACAAAGATTGATAAAGTCAACAGATTTTTACTAATAGACCTACCAATCTCTGTGTAAGAATAAAATAATCTTTATAAAGTCATTTTTACACCCCTCTAAATTGGCTCCAAATCTCAGGTGAAAATGGTCATTTTGACCCCCTCTACAAAACAGTGGATTACTCAGTAATATACATCTGTGACATTTAATATTTTGGCTTTCATCACTATTTATGTTTGTCTTTCTACAGAAAAAATTAACAAAATCAAACATTTCAGCTGGGGTAGTTTCTGAAATTCGGTTGATTTGACACAGAGTGACCCAGCTTCATGATGATGTTACTTGTGACCAGAATTTCTTTCTGTCATTTCCAATTGTCAAATTATATAAAAAGTGTGAAAATATTAAATTGTGTGTATTTAGGATAAATGCAGCTTACAGGCATAAAATGAAATTAGCTGTAGAAATACAAAGGACTCAGAACAGAAGTTCAATGTTAATATACACACAATAAATAATTTGAGATATGATGGAAATGACACTCATAATAACATTCATTATATCCATAATAATCATTCTAATAAAAAAATAGAAATGACAGAATTGTCCTGTTGTCAAAACTAGTGACGAAGTCAACAAGACTTGATTCTCTAACTTTTTACAGGACCAAAAGTAACATGAATATGACTTTGGTAAATCATAACTATGACGTTAAAATTATGACAAAAACGTCTCATTTTAATCTCATAATTATGACTTTGCATGTCATGTGGCAGAAATGGCCTACCATGGAGTTCAGCTGTTCGAAAACAACAATAAATCAATAACACTTCATTCAATGCTTGTATTATGACCATCAATAAGCTGTAATGATGCAGGATCAATGACGTTCATGTTTCTCAGCTGGTCTGAATAACTCAAATTAAATCATCAGAGACCTGACCAGACTAACCTGAGCTGGCTAACTCACAAACAGGTAACTATCTTCTGGAGGTCACACGAGTGTCTTTGACTCACCTAGAAATCTCACCCATGTGTCTCGATAAATATCCACTTCCTCGCTTTGTTTCTCGGGCGTGTGCTCCATACTGACCCGTGTGTGTGTGATATCTGAGGTAAAACTCAATCAGATCAGATCAGAACAGAACAGATCAGAACAGCAGCTTGAATGTTGATATCTGGTGTTCACATGCAGTCAGACGCGCCATACTGTACTTGAGCTGAGGGACCGTCTGCAAATGACACTCTCTTTACATACTTCACATTATTAATTCATCGGATGTTTCCTTTGTGCTTCAGTCAAAACCTAAAACCAAAAGATTACTTACTATTTACATTAATCACATGAGGGTTTGAATCCAGCAATGAGGAGTGAGCACTAAACACTTGATGATAATCTGTCCGTTTCACTGATTGAACATAAAGTCTTGTATTTTAAAGTGTGTAGTTTGATCATGTGGAAAACATTTCCTTTCCTCGTTAAGATGACTGTTTTAGATGGATAATGTATGTTATTCGTATTTAAACATGACATTAATGTGGTTTAAAATAAATGTTCGCTGTTAGTGTCCGTTTCCTCGTGACTTTTATCAGTGTAATTTTACGATAGTCCTTAAACCAGCTCTTACGTAATATATTACGGAAGTGAGGCGACTCTACAATAATAATAATAATAATAATAATTAATTAATAATAATGATTAATAATAATACAAACACATTAGTGATGCCTTACTGAACTATAGATTAGGTTAAAACATTACTCTTAATTTTTCATTTTTCTAAAGTATGAGGCGTGCGCATTAAATAAAAACGAGCAAATGCCTTGGACTAGATCGGTTATTAAATGTAGAGAGTAACTATTTACTTTAAAAGTTACGTTGCAAACGTACGGCAAATTATTATCATAAATTATTATTTGGCAAATTATTATCATAAATCTTCGGTCCCGTTTGCTGATGTGTAGGAGGGCTGGTGTATGATTGACAGGCGAGGGAGCGAATCGGTAGGCGTCGTGTAACAGCTGCAGCCAATCGGGTGACAGTATTGACTGACAGTAGGAATCTATGGCTGCGAGCGTGAATTCACCGGACGCGTTTGAATATCGTTGAATTTAAACAATGATTTCTGGATCATCGCTGATCATTTTATTTGCAGCTTTCTGCTTTGGTTTATGTGATGACGGCCATGAAATGGAAGAGTTTTTAAAGAGAGAGTATTCACTGTCAAAGCCTTACCAGGGTAAGAGATAAACGCATCAGTTGATTTTTCACGCGATCTCTGACTCTCGCTTTTAGCTCTCATAATAGTAATAATAATGCGAATGATCAGTATATCACATTTATTATCAGTCTGACACAGGAATGAAAGCAGTTTGTGTGTGTTTACATGTCTTTAGCTGCTGTATGAGTTATTTCACTTGTTGTATTGTGTGTTTGATCAAGGGCGTGATTTGCTTTGAAAATTGGGCGGTTTATCAGAGTTGGTTCGTTCATTTGATTTATTTACTTTTTGCAAAATGTTTTTATCACACACATGCAAAGTTGTTTAATGCCCTTAAATAATAATAATATATATATATAATTTCTTTTTTGCACAGGATACACAGATATATTATTTAATCTGGAACCTTTTCAGTTTGAAAAAACTTCGCTTAACATGTTTTTCTGTTAAAAATGCTAATTTTCTTCTTTTAACAGATATTGTTTTCATTTCATCAAGATCTTAATGATTTATGTAATCTTTTTGGATATCAGTTTTTTTCTGAAATCACTCATCATTAGAACAGAACACATTTTACACATAGAGAAAACTATAATTCATGAAGGTCCAGACTTTAAACTGTGTATTAACCTCATAGAAATGTTCATAGTTCTTGTAATTGTGGCATTTGTTAAAGCTGTAACTACAGGTAAGACCACTGATGGCTCCTCATGCTTACAGGCCAATGTAAATTATGTAATTAAAACAATCTATAGTGCTTTCTATGAAGAATAGCAGCCTATAAACTACATGTTACTACAATAAAATGCGATGAATTCTTGCAAGGCTGGTCATAATTAAAAAGCCTGCTGATTTACGATGTTGTGTGTCAGCGTGCCATCTCTTTTCTTCATCAGTCTTTAACTTAAACAGTCCCACAGAGTTTAGCTCCAACTAGTCTCCCAACGGACCGTTGACTGAACGTCTGATGCATAAGGCACACAAAATGGGAAACACTTCAAGACTTTTAAGTCGTCATCTGATTGGTTGAATTCTCCAGGATTTTCAGGAGACTTGTGTCATGTTTATTTCACTTTAAAATGACAATTACCCCAAGATTTACTCACCCTCAAGCCATCCTAGGTGTATATGACTTTCTTCTTTCAGATGAATGAACACAATCGGAGTTATATTAATAAATATCCTGAAGCATCCGAGCTTTATAATGGCAGTGAACGGGACCAACGGGTATAAAGCTCAAGAAAGTGCATCCATCCAAAGCAAAATGTATTCCACACGGCTCCGGGGTGTTAATAAAGGCCTTCTGAAGAAAGTGTAACTGACGTCACGCCAGTTGAGCTTTTTTCTTAAGGTGATTACGGAAGGTGTAAGACGTAGCGTAAGCGTTTTGAACTGCGAGAGGCGTTACACTTTCTTTGTAAGTTGAATACGGAAGGCGGTCTGGCGAAAGCTAGATATTTTACTTCATAACTTGTTAAATATGGATTTTTTTCTTACACAAATGCATCGCTGTGCTTCAGAAGGCCTTTATTAACCCCCCGGAGCCGTGTGGAGTACATGTTTATGATGGATGGAAGCACTTTCTTCAGCTCATACTCATTGGTCCCGTTCACTGCCATTATAAAACTTGGATGCGTCAGGATATTTATTAACGTAACTCCGATTGTGTTCATCTGAAAGAAGAAAGTCATATACACCTAGGATGGCTTGAGTAAAGCTTGGGGTAACTTTCATTTTAAAGTGAACTAATCCTTTAACTGTACACCTGGAAACAAAGCTGTTGTGATGCCAAACCCCCTCATGGAAAAAGGAAAGCAGTGGTGTTTACAACTGTGACAATGAGCGCTTATTAGGATCAACTAAATGCAGGATTTTCAAAAGCTTGTGAAGATCATGGCGCCATTGTAGCTGTAAACTTGCACAATGCTCTTGAATGAATAATTTATTAGATGCACGCTGATCTGTTATCGCAGGGACATCGACAGTTGTGTTTGCAGGTGTTGTGTGTTTGATCGTGTGTGTGTGTGTGTTTGCAGGTGTGGGCGTCTCGGGTTCGTCTCACTGGGAACTGATGGGAGACGCTCTGGTCACCACAGATCATGTGCGTCTCACTCCAGACCAGCAGAGCAAACAGGGAGCCATATGGAGCCGAATAGTGAGTGCACTTCATGACTAATGATCCCTCACTAGTGCCTGTCAGTCTTAAAGTGACATTCTACAATTTAACACATTTTTTTAAAAGTTTAAAAAATTAAATTTTTAATGCCCTATTAAATAAGTTAAATTTTTTCTTAAATTAATTTTTATCATTGGATACTGTGATTCAGTCTGCATTTTCATAGGGCCCTTACATTGTTCAAAAACCTGTTAAACTAACCTTCAAATGTGTTTAGTTGATGGGAATGTGAATATTATATATCAACAAAAGCTAATCAGTAATGACTATGACTAAACACTGTCTGTGTATATCTGTGTGTGTGTGTGTGTGTGTGTGTGTGTGTGTGTGTGTGAAGCCATGTCATCTGAGGGATTGGGAACTACAGGTTCATTTTAAGATTCACGGTCAAGGAAGGAAGAATCTGAACGGTGACGGTCTGGCCGTGTGGTACACAAAGGAGCGCATGCAGAAAGGTCAGATTTCGGCCGAATCTAGTTCAGTGATTCGAGTTACATTTCTCCACTGCATTAGTAACTCATATTCAGAACCAAGCAGTTGTGTAACAAACAGGTCATCGTCATAAACAAACACTGCCAGACTGATCAGGGTTTATTTGGTAATGATCGTCTCTCACTGATTGCAGGTCCGGTGTTTGGAAACAGGGATTTCTTCACTGGACTCGGTGTGTTTGTGGACACATACCCCAATGAGGAGAAACTTCTGGAGGTACAGGAATAAAAGTCTGTCTTATCAATGATGTTACAGTATATATCTGTGTGCAGTACTGAGAACAATCCTTCACAAACACATCTGTTGAAGGACGTTGATTTATATCATGTGCCAGGAAGAAATATCAGATTACATTTACAAGGATCAATTTTCATTGATTGTAATAATCCAGTGAGATTTATGTAGTCGACAGCACAGAGATTCGATCTCACCGTAATCAGAAAAACTGAAACTAAATTCTAAATTGATAGAAGAAGATGCTTGATGCTTTTTTTAAAAGTGCTTTTGATTATGATTTCACTTTTTTAACTTTAGTTAGTGTGTAATGTTGCTGTTTGAGCATAAACAACGTCTGCAAAGTTACGATGCTCAAAGTTCAATGCAAAGGGATTTTTTTGTGATGGTGACATCACAAACCCTAAAATTTACATAAACCCCGCCCCCGAGAACACGCAACAGAGGGGGTGAGGCCATGTTTGGGCGCTTTAGAGAAGAGGAAGAGTTGTTGTAGTAGAGTGTTGTTGTCATGCCGTCATTTTACGCCGGACTGCTTCACAAACGAGGGTCAATTCAATGCTGGATTTGCACAAAAGATTAACATGACGGCACATGCTAGTCGATGAATTGAATCAACTCCACAGCAACTACATAAATTTATCCACTAACCATTCAGAAACGTCCAGTTTCATTCTAAAAGTTGTAACTTCTTCCTGAGTCTCTCCATCAGTGTCGACTCCGGTTTGAACAATGTAAGGCTGAACACCGTTACTGACAATCCTCATTTTGGCTGCGTGAGATTCTCCAGCTTTGTTGTTGTTAAGCAACCGAAGCGTGAGCTGTTAAAGCTCCGCCCTCTTCTGGAAAGGGGGCCGGGAGCAGCAGCTCATTTGCATTTAAAGGGACACACACAAAAAAGGCGTGTTTTTGCTCACACCCAAATAGGGGGAAATTTGACAAGCTATAATAAATGATCTGTGGGGTATTTTGAGCTGAAACTTCACAGACACATTCTGGGGACACCAGAGACTTATATTACATCTTGTGAAAAGGGGCATAATAGGTCCCCTTTAAAATAAAAGAGACAGATAAACACTGAGACAAAGAAGAAAGTCACACAGGTTTGGAACAACATGATCAAGTAAATGAGAACAGAATTGTCATTTTTGCACGTGAGATCCCTTTAATAGATTTTAACTGATAAAAACAATCATTTTTGAAAACTTTACAGCATAAAGCACTATCAGCAGACTGTAGTTTGCTGGGCTTTGTTCCTGCAGTTCTTCCACTTCCACTTTCCAATAATACCACTTAAAGTTGACCATAGTATATCTAGCAGGGATGAAATTTATTGAGAATGTGCCATTATATCACAGTACCACGCTTGAATTCACTGAGCTCTTTACGGTGCTTGATTTTATACACATGTGGCAATGGGTCTGATTGAAACACCTGAATTCAATGATTAAAGGGTTAGTTCATCCCAAAATGAAAATTCTGTCATTAATTACTCACCCTCATGTTGTTACAAACTCGTTAGACTTTCGTTCATCTTCAGAACACAACTGAAGATCTATTTGATGAAATCTGAGAGATTTCTGTCCCTCCATTGACTGCCTTCGCAACTACCACTTTGATGCTTCAAAAAGATCATAAAGAGATCGGAAAACTAATCCATATGAATCAAGCAGTTTAATCCAAATTTTCTGAAGAGACTCGATCACTTTATATGATGAACAGATTTAATTAAAGGCTTTACGCACATGTAAACATTGATTAGAGAACATAAGCAGAAGCTCAACCGAACTTGAATGACACGCAAAAACAAACCTCTTGCAGAAGCTCAAACGTGCTGTGTAACCAGTGAAGTTCATTCTTGTGTTACGCAGCACTTTTGAGCTTCCGGTAGAGGTTTGATCTTGTGCATTATTCAGGTTTGGTTGATCTTCTACTCATGTTCTCTAAAGAAAACATTTCATTTTTGTGCATTCATGATATATATAAAAGTTTTAGCATTCATCCGAAAAACTTTGTGTTTGTTCACAAAGAGCTTTTGACTGGTTCATCTCTTATGATTGTGCTAATGTAGTTTACGAACAGTGAACAAAAACACTTTCGCATATAATATTTTTGTTTGATGTTTACAGCTGTTTGGGGATTATTTTATGGCACCAAAATCTCTTTTTTACTTTACAGTAGGTTACCAAAAGGCTAAATATGTAGCCTAATGTCTACTTATAATTTATTACTTTAACAGTTAAACTAATCAAGAGCAAAATAAAAAATATGTGCGTGTATGTACATTACATTTAAGAGGTGTGTTATGATACATTTGTGCATATAGTGTATGTTTTATAAGTGAACGCTCACAGTGTTTGTGTTTGTCTGTTTTTAGGCTCAGAGGAAGCGATACACGCCACGCACTCAGGTAACCAACCGTTCGCTAGTCAAGCACATCGCTGGGTCAGTGCTGACAGGTTGTGGATCATGTGTTGGTTCTGTACAGCGTCTGGTGACTGTCGTCTCTTGTCGTTGTCGCTAGCGGATCTTCCCGTACGTGTTGGCCATGGTGGGTAACGGCACCATCAGCTACGATCACGATCGGGACGGGCGACCCACAGAACTGGGCGGCTGCAACGCCATGGTGCGCAACCTGAAACACGACAGCTTCATCTTCATCAGATACGTGCGCCGCAGGCTCACGGTGAGACACAGACTCTCCTTCTTGATGAATGTGTCTCAATCACACACACAGAGAGTTGACCTGTCTGTCTGTCTGTGTGCAGATCATGCTGGATATCGACGGACAGCACGAGTGGAGAGACTGTCTGGACGTTCCCGGCGTTCGTCTGCCGCAGGGCTTCTACTTTGGAGCGTCAGCCGTCACTGGAGATCTGTCAGGTGAGACACGCGTGTGCGAGCGCTGCACCTTCACACGGAGCTCGTGCTCAGATTCTTTCTGTGTGTGTGTTTCAGATAATCATGACCTGATCTCCATGAAGCTCTACCAGCTGACCGTCCTGCGCAGCAAACAGGAGGATGAGGAGCAGGAGGAGATCCTGGTTCCCAGTGTGGACAACATGGACTTGCTGAGACGTGAGTACGAGCTGATGATCAGCTGACGTGTGACAGCATGTGTAGGGCTGGACATTGGCACACGTCACCATTCCGTTCAATTGAAAGGCTTGTGATTGGATTCAGTTCCAGTCTCGATTTGATTAGATATCGATTAATTTGGATCTATATCAGGTATAGTACATGTCCATTTTTCTCAAAAGTCGAGTTTCCACCGCAGGAACTTCCCCAGGAGCTAGGGACTTTGGGGTGGTACTCTGTGTGTTTTGACCGCAGGAACCAGGGGGTGGGACTTGGGCACCAAACATGCTGATTGGTTGAGTTACGCAGCATTTTGGTTGGTTGGCTCCACGCAACATTTCAACCACCATTTTTAAAAGTCTGTTGCGGTGCATGCAGTAAGATTTGTTTGCTATTCGAATCAACAATGGAGTTTAAAAATACGACTGATGGACTGACGACGAGGTTCAGGCTTTATTAAGCTTATATGTGGAGGACGAAATCCAGCGGGAACTGGAAAGTCGCACACAGTCTTATATCACCGGACTAATCGTCACGGTACTTTAGACCGCGATGGAAACGCAGACAGCAACAGGTCTGGGGGAAAAATTGTCCTGGGACAAATTTTTCCAGGTAATTTCAGTGGAAACGAGGCTAAAGTAAAAATCTTTCTGTACTAAAGCTGAAAGGTAAATGTGACGTCACGTAACATTGTTCTCAAGCTGTTTTAGGCTACGTTCCGAGCCTTAATGCTCAATTCCGATTTTTGCTCAGATCTGATTTTTTGTGTGTAGCTGTTCACATTGTTGTTTTAAATGTGGCCAAGATCAGATTTCCAGTGTGAACAGATCATGGTTCTGAACTGACCTGCATGCGCAAAAGAACGATACAAATGAGATTGCTTCTCAAAACTAGTCCAAAGCTAGCCCAATCGCGTTCCGTGGGGTATACCGGTAAAAATCGTGTTCTATCACGTTAGTGCGGTCGCTTCAACCTACGGAGTTGCAAAACAACAGTGAAAAAGTAACCCAGTTCTGCGGGAAAATCACAGACTTGGCAACACTCACAGCACGCTGTCATACGGAAGTAAACACGGAGGGCATTAAAGTAAGCGATTACGCATTCATTTATAGTGTGATCTGCTGCGGAAGCCAGCAAAATTATGCACAGGCAATATGAAAAATAAAGTGACAAAAAAGTGCAGAGTTTTAAAACTTTTTATGATATGAGCCCTCATGTTTTACTTTTATTATAGAGCTGTTGAGTTTTGACACATCACTGTCCTTCTACTGACTACCTTTCACAGCTGTCTTGATAATGTTGGGTATGTAAAATCTTTGAGTAGACTCCCATGAGCACGGAATTACGATATGATTGTTCACACTGCGGTCGCATTACAAAACATCTGACCTGTATCGGATTTAGGACCACATATGGAAGTGGCACAAATCAGAATTAAAAAAAGATCAGATTCCATGTGGTTTGTGCTGTTCACACTGTCATGGGGAAAACAGATACGAGTCACATGTGGGCAAAAAAATCAGATTTGGGCCACATTTACCTGCAGTGTGAACGTAGCCTTATTGACGTCTCTAACACTGATTGATTGATTACATGAGACGTGATTTATTTCAGTAAGTTGTTCTGTGTCTTTCAACATTCCTTCTGATGTTCATTCATGTTTATTTGGTGCTGTAACTAGTAGTAAAGAGGAAGAGATGATCAGTTCACGAGGCACAAAAACATTTATTGACTGAATTTAGTGCTAAAACTGACAGAATTTCATTTTCAAAGGACAAATATTATTGTGATTAATGGATGGCAGGAGCTACAAATAATGTTTGGTGAAGCTTTGTTCACGCATCAACTGAAAACAGCTCAGACTAAAAGATCTTGAGATTTAAGAAGTAATATTGATTCATCAAAATGAGATCTCGTGTGTGTGTGTGTGTGTGTGTGTGTGTGTGTTGATGTGTCTCTCAGCGTACACAGACGTGGAGGGCATGAGCAGCATCAGCATCTTCTTCTGCGTCCTCTTCTCCATGCTGGGTGTGTTTCTGCTGGCGGTGGTCGGACTCGTGCTGTACGGACACTGGAGCGAGAGTCGCCGCAAACGCTTCTACTGACACACTTCCTGTCTGAATGTGAATAACGTGAAGTGCTGGAGCAGCGAGCGTGTGAACGGGACGCTTTGAACTCTCGATCTGTCGTCCAGATTCAGCGCAGCAGCTGATGATGATGAAGACCGTACAGCGTCAGGTGTCTCACGAGTCTCAGATGTGAATGTCTTTCTCAACCACCTCTGCTTCTGTATTGCTGCACAGCCAGTGCTGTATTTATATGTTTTATATTATTAATTTATTTATTGTACAGAATGTCTAACATCTTGTCATCTGTCTAGATTCAAATGGGAAATCTGAAGAGCCCATGGGATCAGAATTAAAGTTTTGTTGTCCATCTTATCCAGTGTTATCTGTACGCCACTGTTGAAACACTTACGTTGAATCATGTCCGTCGCTGTCGGCTGCTGAAGCACAAAGATCTCGTGCTGTTATAGACTCATTCAAAGACGTGACTAACTACTATACCGCAATAGTACAGTGCAGAATTGCAGAAACTAACCAGCTCGTCTAAAAGAGGTTTTTTTTTTTTTTTTTTTCTTTCTTGTTTTAATCATAAACCCACTTAATTTAGATCATTTTTCAGAAAATAAGACTTATTATTATCTTCAGTCATTTTGCCTCTCCAGTATCTGGATTTAAGAATGTTTAGATATTTGTACTGGAAAACAAGACACAAACACTGAGGAAAAGCATAATTTTTTGCAGTTATATTCAGTGCTGGGTAGTAACGGATTACATGTAATCTGGATCACGTAGTCAGATTCCAAAAATTAAGTACTTGTAATTCGATTATATTACATTTTAAAATACTCGTAATCAGACTACAGTTACTTTTCTCTTGATTACATGTTATTCTTACAATGGCAGTAAATTACTCCTAATTCATTGCTTCTATTTCTTTATATTTTCAATTTTCCTTTCTCAAAAAGTCTAATGCTTATATACATTCAGAAGATTTTCCAGGGTTGTGGAATTGCACACACAGCACGTGATCACTAGACTTACAGAAATCATTTCACTAAGTGTTTTCTCAATATTGCATATCTAATCAGCTCCTGAAAAACACAATTATTATTTGAAATATCACTCAGTGAGTCATTTAACCATGTTTTACTGTCTCTGGAAGGCTTTTGTCTTTCAAACACATTAAAATGTACAAATTCGCATAATTTCATATTTACATGCAATGCAAAGTTGGGATTCCCCAACTTTTTTTGTCAGCTGAAAAACTTTGCCCTAATGTATTTACTTAAAGTAAGCCCTTAGATTTTAAGTTTAAGTTAAGCTGCTACGGGTAAAAACTAGAAGAATAACAAAGTACAAACCAGTGCTTATAATTATGATCAATTAAAGGACAACAAATATGCATACATTTTTATTCAGCTAAAATAACTGGAGGTGGATGGAACTGGGAGCCTCGCACATTCAAGGTAAAAATTGACCATTTCTGCCCTCTTAAATTGATTTCTAGGGCATTTTTTGGCCTTTATAAACATTTCCCCAAATCTTATTAAATGCATCATTTTTAAATGCATCAATTCTTAGATTAAAAAAAATCAGAAATATAGCTGCAAGCAACAATTAAGGGGCCAAGCACAACAGAAGCAAACAAGAAAGCTAGCAGCAGACCAACAATGTCATAATGGACTAGCAACTGAGACAAAGACACTGCATGACAATTTTGAAGTTAATCAGACCAACAGTACTGTAGTTAGAACCAATTTCATGTTTTGTTCAATTATAGTGCCACTAAGTGGCGCAGACCCACCGCTTTTTTTGTCCTCAGAGTGCCCATATACATAAGCATGTCATATTTGGTGAAAATATCTAATTTTGTTCAGGAGTTCGAGACATTTATATGTATGAACATAAAAATTACCCACACCTGACTGAATTTTTTTGCCACTATCAAAATTTTGACATTTGGCCATTCATGTATAGTCAACAGCTTATGTTTCTGATTTTCCTACGGTGGTTTCATCTTGATCGGACTAACAGTTTGTTAGTTTGTTAGACAAATGTTGTTTAAACACTAAATCACAACCTAGCATGATTGGTATCGTTGGACTCGGCAAGGATTCAGGAATCCAAGGAGATGACTCCCGTGAAAATAAGTCAACCACATCCAAAGTTATAAGAATGTAAAATTTTTTCACTACTAGGTAGCGCTGGTCCAAAACTTCTCAGACTCCTTCAGGGCATCGAGCCGATGACACATACAGAGTTTCGTAATTATACGTTCATGTGTTCATAAAATACAGCATTTTACTGCAAAATTCAGAATGGCTGATATGGGAAAATTGGATATCACTCGACTTGGCATGACGCCTCAAATCTAAGGAAACCTTGGCCCTGTCCCAAATGGCACCCTAAACCCTCACGGTCTTCCTCTGAGTCCGCACTTCCACGACGTAATGCCACTTTGACTGCCAGGTAAAGTCCTCTGCGTAGCTCGCAGTCTTGCGGGCTCAGCTGAAGTGCGCATCGTGGGCGCTTATCAGCCGCAAAGTGGGCGCTCACGAACACCCTTCTTTAAGCTTAAATAACGAATGGGACACCCTACGGTCTTGGGGACTTAACGGACACGCGCATGCAGCGGCCATTGTAAGTCCACAAGACCGAAAGTGCACATGAAGTGTGCCATTTGGGACAGGGCCCTTGATTTTTGGACAAACCGTTTAGAATTTATAAGCGAAAATACCCATTTTTGTACCTCCGGACCAGTAGGTAGCGCTGCGCCAAAACGCAGGATGTAACCAAGTCATGCTTGAGATAACATGGACCAACTTTGGTCTGAATATACGATAAAGCATTGAGAAGATAGCGCTTGCGAAAATAGACGTAAGGCTCTATGTAAAATTCGTTTGCAAATCAACTTGTATTACTCAACTTTTATGGTCTGAAGATGATCTGGTTAAATTTTCGTGAAAATGTATGTTAGAAAAAGTATGTTTTGATTACAAATGTATTGTAATCAAATCGTCTTGAGCCAAGGAATCAGAGGAAAAAATAATTTTGTTTCTAGCCTTTTAAGATTCAAAAGTTATTATCATAAATATAAGTGCAAGTTTGGACAGTTGGTGGCACTAGAGTGATTTAGTTAGAGACTCCAAATTTGCTATGGTGACAGTCCAGACTCGCCTCTATCATATGCCAAATTCATAACTTCCCTGCAAGTGGTTCTATGAGCTGCCATAGACATCCTGAGTGGAAGAAGGCGGCGGCCAACGGATACAATAGGTGCCTGGCAGGTTTTATTTTCACATTACAGGTTCCCTGGGATGTGGATTAAAACGTATTAATAGTAATAATCATGACCAATGCATAAACAGTATGCAGTCATGGGCGAACATAAGGATCAGCTGAACATCAGAAACACAGACAGAGGGCTGAGTGCCAAAGCTGGTTTATTGTTTTTATTACAAAAATAAAATACAAATGACTATAGAGACACAGCAGACGTCTTACTAAATAATGCGACAGTAGAAACGCCACACGGCTGTCAGTGCTGCAATCACAGATCAAACACACCTGTAGATCTGTGAGCATCTTCATCGTCATCATCATCATCATCACCTGCTGTCAGAAAACCTGACGGACGGTCAGATGTACGTTACACACTTCAGCTCTACTATTATAAATGAGTTTGAAGTCAAATCAGCTCAACATGCTTTACAGAAGAGCTGGCGCTGTGATTTGGCTCGATATTAAACGTCACTTATTATTAAACACATATTTGAACAGAAGAAATCATCATCCGTGATGCCTCAGATTTCACCTAAAACAGTTCCTGGATGAAACAGAGGCGTTTTTGAACAACAGACGAGTTATTGAGTTAGCACACAAACTAAGAAATCAGAAACCAGAGTCACGGCTTTCAGTCGCGGGCAGACGGACGCAGTAATGAGTGTCCGTTGAAGAAATCAATCTAGATGAAGGCTTTCGCCGGATCGCACGTGAACATGAGAGCGTATTGCTGATGCCGCGGCGGGTCCTCGTGTTTTGCATAGCCTAGTTAGTTAGTTAGTCTGGTTCTCCAGCGGGAAAAAGGCACAGAATCTGTAAACTTTGCAGGAATTGCGTTGGATTCGGAGAAATGTGAGGACAACAGCGTCCTTCAGTGCAACACACAGAAAACAGATGAGGGTTCAGAGGGATGATGGGAAAACAAGCGTGACGGACACCAGGGAACAACGTTCCGCAAACATTCTGAAACGACATTGATTTTAGCCCTTAATGCAGGTAAACATCAAGTGAAGGAGATTCACTACATAACCGTCATGCAACTATCAGCCTGAGGCTCTACGTTTTGTGCTTTACTAATAAACCTAAATCATAATGGTCGAGTCATGTGACGCTGCTCATGTCACTGACACGGGACGCCACGTCCTGCTGCTCAAAACACACACACAGACACTGGTTTACAGTAGCAGTGCGAGAAGGTAAAGGCCACGATCTTCCAGATCAGCAGATGAGATAGACACAGGTGAGATGAGACGATCAGCTGACTGTGTTTATCTGCTCTGTTAGCGCTCACGGGATTTTCAGGCACACAAACATGAAAACAGACAGGCCCTTTAAACTCTGTGTGTGTGTTGCTCCTCAGGGGCGAGACGCACAGGAGACAGTCGCTCTGGGGCTGCAGTCACGGTGAAAAACAAGCAGTGGATCATTAGCTCAGTCTGAGTCGAGCAGAAGAAAGCGAAAGGGATGCTGGGAAACGGACACACGCGGCGCTGTAGAAACGCAGTTCAAGTCTCGCTCATCCATGATCCGCTGGCGTCACACCAGGCGCTCGGCAGCAGCGGCAGGTTCGGCCGCGAGATCTTTCCCGGCTTGAGAGCAGCATCCGCCGGCCGCTCCCTGACACACATCGCCCTCCTCCGGCCCCTCGCCCTCGTCCAGCCGGCACACGCACACCTCGATGCCCGAGTCGCCCGTCACGTGTCTGCGGCGGCCGCTAGACTCCGGCTCCTCCTGCGCGGGTGGCTGTGGGGCGTCCGGAAGAGACTCGGAGTAGGGTGGAGGGGGCGTCGGCGGGTGAGCCACCACCTCCTCATAGTCGGGCAGCTTACAGTCCGTCCAGAAGCCTGGAAGAGACGGAGACGCACGGATCAGAGCGATCGACCCATTCTGAGGATCTGATATGTCGTCACAGCATTTAATATAAAACACATCCACAACAATTCCTGAAATTACATTTTACATATTTTATATAATATTTACTAATATAAAATAAAAATCTGTAAAATAGAAAACAGATTTATACTTCAGATGGCAACTTCTTGATTCTGTAATCATATTCCAGTATTTTTCACAAATAAAGAAACTGTTAAAAATATGAATAAATAGGAAATAAACACTCAGTAATCTGATGTTTGTGTGCGAATGTGGAAATGATATTTTCTCATACAGCACAACAGTGAAAATAACATGGATGTGACATAGCAGCTGGATAGGGTGTTTGTGGATTGTGAGTCTCCAGTGAAGCAACTCCCATTCGAACACGCGTTCATACAGAAGATTTCACAGCTGGATTCCACTGCAAGGTTTGTGAAATTACATGTTCATTATAGGGGACATATCATGAAAATCTGACTTTTTCCATGTTTAAGTTCTATAATCGTGTCCCCGGTGCATCCACCAACCCATAAAACGTGAAAAAGGACAACCCAGTAACTTTGTTTTGGCAAGCCTTTCTCTGCAAGCATGTGAAATAATGAGCCACTCAGATTTTGCTCCCCTAGTGATGTAGGAAGAGGATCTTATTATAATATTACCACCCCTTAATCTGCACGTTTCCACCCACTGCACTGCCATTTTGTTTTCGCAAGTGACGACAGTGTACCAGTTCTAACGCCATGGCAAAAGTTAGAGCAAAGCATGCTAACTGTTCTGTCGTTGGCTGCACAGACGAACACACAACACTATTTAGAGTCTCGTTAGCTTGGATAGCCTGCAAGTTGACCCTGGCAAGCTCGATTGCTAAAAAAGGAGCGTTTCTGTCCGAGCGATATTTTGGAAAAAATATTAGACCATTCACAGCATTTGATAGCAATCATAAACGTTAGCCTGGTGTGTTTGGCTCTGTTTGGCAAACAGGAACACTATGTATAGTGGGCGTCCATATGGGTTTTGCACAAAAGATTAACATGACAGCACATGCTAGTGGATGAGTTGAATCAACTCCACAGAAACTACATAAATTTATCCACTAACCATTCAGAAACATCCAGTTTCATTCTAAAAGTTGTAACTTCTTCCTGAGTCTCTCCATCAGTGTCGACTCCGGTTTGAACAATGTAAGGCTGAACACCGTTACTGACAATCCTCATTTTGGCTGCGTGAGATTCTCCAGCTTTGTTGTTGTTGAGCAACCGAAGCGTGAGCTGTTAAAGCTCCACCCTCTTCTGGAAACGCCCAGGAGCAGCAGCTCATTTGCATTTAAAGGGACACACAAAAATGGCGTGTTTTTGCTCAAATAGGGGCAAATTTGACAAGCTTTAATAAATGATCTGTGGGGTATTTTGAGCTGAAACTTCACAGACACATTCTGGGGACACCAGAGACTTATATTACATCTTGTGGAAAGGGGCATAATAGGTCCCCTTTAAAAATTCAAAGACTTTATTTAATGATATAAAAGCATATTTGCTGAATGCTGAAGGTAGATGAGTATTATAGCGTTTGCCTGAGTTCTCAACACTTTCAAAATAAAAGTCCTGCTTCCGACACATTGGCCTAACAAAAACGAACTAATGCCCATGATTATAAAATGGCAAATATGGGCTGATATATTAGTTGACCACTAGATCAGAGTGCTGCTCAACTCCACAAACACAACAGACGCAACACACGCTTGCATGTTTCACTGCCACGGTTCGACCGCTGATATCAGGAGAGCTGGAGGACTTGCTGCCGGGTTGTATAAATGGAGTTAAGTAATTAGTTAGTTGCGCACACAGATGGGATGGGATGGTGTGACGCGGCTGTACTCACGTAGGTTGAGAGGAGGAGGAGCGATGAAGGAGCTGGAGGCGCCCTGATACGCCATCAGGCTGATCTCCCGCTGTCTCTGTTCCTGCTGCAGACGCATCTTCACACGCCGGTGTCGGTACGCGCAGCAGCAGCTCAGCATGATAATGAGGGTCCAGACCAGCCAGAACCCTGCAAACACACAACCTTCGTCATCATCATCATCATCTCTTCAGTGCAGTGGATGATGGGATTTATACTGCAGGCGTGAAGCGCTCACACGCGCTTCTGACTTCAGCGACTCGACACCTTCACATCTGTCAAATGCTGTTCATCAACTTCTCCAGTGTTTTCAAAAGCTATCAAACATGTCGTTTTCATGATCTTGTGTGAATTGAGAGACTTTTAAAAGTACAAATATCCCGTGAAATCATTTATCACAAGGCACAGCCATTTAAAATGAACTAGTGAAGACAAAAAGTTGATTAAAATATGTGATCAGGCACATATATACATGTTTTGACAAAATCATGAATCTGCTGGTGTGTGTGTAACAGATGAATCTGCTGGACTCACACCACAGCTCGTAATAGTACGTGCAGCACTCGGTCTCTCCGCAGCAGTAGCCCATCTCACAGCGGTACTGTTCATTGTTCACGCCGAAACAAAACTCCTTCCCCTGCCAAACAAACACAAGCATTCAGTGAAACACAGACGAGCTCTGAGGGTTTACATCAGTGTTTGAGTCTGACAGAAAACACTCAAAACACTGAGAGCAAGAGTCTGACCCTTCAGAACTAGTACAAAGACAAATTCATCCTTTGAAAGCCAGATGACTCGATTTGTGTCAAACATTCAACTATTGTGCTCAAGGTAAAACCGAAATAAAAGAGTCAATAAATACATATTAACCATTCTATATAAAAATGAGCCCCAATACTGTGTAAATTAACCGGAAACACGGTCAGTCTTTGTTGATTTGCGATGGATCATTTACACAATAACCTTTAAGAACAATCAGTACAAGTCAAACCCTAAACCTTACAAACGGACACAAACCGGTCGAACACCCTACAAACACACTAAAACACTACAAAACACTAAAGTCAAAACGAACTATAAGCAGAAATCTTTTCATCTCATCTGCTGAAATGTGTGATTTAAACATGTAAAACATTTATGTCGATCCTAAATACTCAGTAAGAATCAGAATAAAGAACATTCGGTTTCGGTTACCATTAAGCCCGTGTTTTGTGGCTTTATTTCAGTTGTTTATCGAGGCCTCCAAATCGCGCTAAACCCCGAGCTCGAGTTCAAGCATTCGCCGCCTCAGAGGCCGCGCCGCCGGCTTACCTGAACTAAACACGCCCCTGTGCAGAGAAGCCCCACGACGGAGCGCAGCATCTTCTGCGACATCTTTCTGCGCTTTTCTTTCCAAACTCAAGCTTAATCATAAAGCTTTAGTTGAACAGACGCGATGAACGTCCGCGCGTCATGTCTGTGTTAATGAATGTGATTAGATGTGATCCACAGAGGGCAGCAGCATCACATTCAGCACAACAACAATCACAGCAACAACACACGGAAACACATCCACTGTTTGTCATGTGTGTGTCGTTGTATTTATGAAATTTGATCATATTATACCCGTTAAATTCTTTTGAGTAAAACTATTTTTACAACAGGCACATCAGTTGACTTTCACATTTCAAAACATCGTAATTAGAAACAATGATACAAATAAATATATAATATAATTTTTAATATATAATTATATATATTAAATATATATATTTATATATGTAGTTTTTATGAGATACTGACATATTTGCATATTGTAAGATATTTAAAATGTTTTTTTTTTTTTAATGTAACGAATGCGCACGCGGAATCAGAACATGACGTCAACCGGATGACAACAAATGCGCGTTCTGCGAGACAGCGGGAGCGCGCACTGAGGAATGGTGAGTATCTCCGCTGATATCACACACACACACACTCATATCTCATTCATATATATGAAGAACATATGTCGCTTTGTCTTCTTTTGCTAGTTTTATTTTAGCAGTTTTGTGTTCATTACGAAACCGATTCACTGTGTGAAGAAACGCATTTATTCTTTGTAGTATTAAAAACAGCGCTCACAATAGATTTAACAGTTTGTTATAACACGTTACAGATAATTAGAAAACTGCTTGTTTTCAATGTTGTTAAAAACTCTAAATCTGTTATAGCCTATAATATAACCTATTATTATCTTTTCAGTGAGCTCAATAAGCAACAGAAGAGCCTCAGCTGAACTCACGTGGTGCTTTTTCATTTTTCTCATTTAAGTTACACAAGATATTAGATCATGTAAGAGTAAACAGAGGACATTTTATGTCATTGTGTTTGTTTAGTGTTCACTGACTGCACATATGGCGCAGAAACTGGGTTATTTTTGTTAGCAGCTCCCTGTTAAATCTGTGTCAATCCTAATCAAAGCAGATGATTGGTTCATCCGATCAGAGTCTCGTGTGATTGGTTCAGAAGCTTCTCTGGTCAGGCAGAAGTTCTAGACCCATTTTATGGGCCATTCTACAGCTGTCCCACAACCAAAAAACACATTTAAAAAGCATTTATGTATTCAAATTTTAGATGTTTACTAAGATCCTTCTATTATCTAAATAATCCCACAATAATATTTAAAAAAAGTCAGTAAGCTTAATATAAAATCATCATTTTATTGGGTATTTTCAGTTGGGAGGTGGCTGTCCTGAACCCTAAACCCTAAATTTCACCTTGTGAAAATGAAATTGAAATATGGGTTAAAATTGATATTGAGGATTGTTTTTTCCATTGGTTTTTTTTTTTTTTTTTTAAATATATTTTTGATATTTTTTTTTTTTAAAGTGAAGTTAAAAAATATACAGTATCTCACAGAAGTGAGTACACCCCTCTCATTTTTGTCAATATTTTATTATATCTTTTCATGTGACAACACTGAAGAAATGACACTTTGCTACAATGTAAAGTAGTGAGTGTACAGCTTGTATAACAGTGTAAATTTGCTGTCCCCTCAAAATAACTCAACACACAGCCATTAATGTCTAAACAGCTGGCACCCCAATTAGCCATTTTCTCTCCCCGGTGTCATGTGACTCGTTAGTGTTACAAGGTCTCAGGTGTGAATGGGGAGCAGGTGTGTTAAATTTGGTGTCATCGCTCTCACTCTCTCATACTGGTCACTGGAAGTTCAACATGGCACCTCATGGCAAAGAACTCTCTGAGGATCTGAAAAAAATAATTATTGCTCTACACAAAGATGGCGTAGGCTATAAGAAGATTGCCAAGACCCTGAAACTGAGCTGCAGCACGGTGGCCAAGACCATACAGCGGTTTAACAGGACAGGTTCCACTCAGAACAGGCCTCGCCATGGTCGACCAAAGAAGTTGAGTGCACGTGCTCAGCGTCATATCCAGAGGTTGTGTTTGGGAAATAGACGTATGAGTGCTGCCAGCATTGCTGCAGAGGTTGAAGGGGTGGGGGGTCAGCCTGTCAGTGCTCAGACCATACGCCGCACACTGCATCAAATTGGTCTGCATGGCTGTCGTCCCAGAAGGAAGCCTCTTCTAAAGATGATGCACAAGAAAGCCCGCAAACAGTTTGCTGAAGACAAGCAGACTAAGGACATGGATTACTGGAACCAGGTCCTGTGTTCTGATGAGACCAAGATAAACTTATTTGGTTCAGATGGTGTCAAGCGTGTGTGACGGCAACCAGGTGAGGAGTACAAAGACAAGTGTGTCTTGCCTGCAGTCAAGCATGGTGGTGGGAGCGTCATGGTCTGGGGCTGCATGAGTGCTGCCGGCACTGGGGAGCTACAGTTCATTGAGGGAACCATGAATGCCAACATGTACTGTGACATACTGAAGCAAAGCATGATCCCCTCTCTTCAGAGACTGGGCCGCAGGGCAGTATTCCAACATGATAATGACCCCAAACACACCTCCAAGACGACCACTGCCTTGTTAAAGAAGCTGAGGGTACCTAAACCCTATTGAGCATCTGTGGGGCATCCTCAAACAGAAGGTGGAGGAGCGCAAGGTCTCTAACATCCACCAGCTCCGTGATGTCATCATGGAGGAGTGGAAGAGGACTCCAGTGGCAACCTGTGAAGCTCTGGTGAACTCCATGCCCAAGAGGGTTAAGGCAGTGCTGGAAAATAATGGTGGCCACACAAAATATTGACACTTTGGGCCCAATTTGGACATTTTCACTTAGGGGTGTACTCAATTTTGTGGCCAGCGGTTTAGACATTAATGGGTGTGTGTTGAGTTATTTTGAGGGGACAGCAAATTTACACTGTTATACAAGCTGTGCACTCACTACTTTACATTGTAAGTGTCATTTCTTCAGTGTTGTCACATGAAAAGATATAATAAAATATTTACAAAAATGTGAGAGGTGTACTCACTTCTGTGAGATACCTTATATTTTATTTTTAAATCATGAAACTTTATGTGTCCCGCGTTTTCATGTCACTACCGAAACAGTGTATGTTTTAGTCCATTGGCTGTGACTGATTTTAACCACACCCCTACATTTTTGATCAGAAAATTTTGGGAGTTATTCCATAAACTTTAGTTTTTGTGTGTGTACAACTGTTCAGAACTGTGTTAGCTAACCATGTACTGATTAGCATCTTTGAGCTAGCCTCAAAAGTATCTAAAATTGTTACTACCGAAACAGTCATGACCGAAACGTATGGTGAAGTTTCGGTAGTGAAATCATTGTTTTTTTTTTAATGTTATTTGATAAAATTTAGTTTGTTTTCTGTGTACAGCTGTTCAGAACCTATGGTTCAGATCTGTGCTAGCTAACCATGTGCTGATTAGCATCTTTGAGCTAGGCTCAAAAGTATCTAAAATTGTCACTACTGAAACTTCACCATATTTCGGTCGTGACTGTTTCAGTAGTGACATCATTGTTTTGGTAGTGACAAAAGGGAACACATAATCATTTATTTAAGGGAAATCATTAGTATTTTGATATGTTTTATTAGTGTTTTAGTATGCAAGTTAAAATCCTGTAATGTGATGTAGACCAACACATTACTGTCACTACTGAAAATGTGCAGTCACGATCGAAACATGGGATGTTTTGTCAAAAACAAAGTATATTAAATTATCAACTAAGATGTTTTTATAGCGTTTGGTTCAATGTATATTCAAACTAATGAATCCTTCACTTTGAAATAAGTATGATAAACGTTGACTTTTACAAAGAAAGATTGGATTCAAAATACAACAAATATCTCATAAATTACACTTGAAATAATGTTAAAATTGTAATTGTTATTGATTTACCTGTGAAAACTTTTTTTTTTTTTTAAATAGCAAAAAAATATATATTTACAGGGTAGATGTAAACAATCTTAATAGGTCAACATAAGCCTTCTTATTAAATTATTTATTATTGTGTTTCAGTAGTGACAAATTTGGGGAAAGGAAAAATATTCTAAAACTTTCTGAAAATACAATATGAGAATTAACTGCACCTTGGATAATACAGGTGCTGGTCATGTAATTAGAATATCATCAAAAAGTTGATTTATTTCACTAATTCCATTCAAAAAGTGAAACTTGTATATTATATTCATTCATTACACACAGACTGATATATTTCAAATGTTTATTTCTTTTCATTTTGATGATTATAACTGACAACTAAGGAAAATCCCAAATTCAGTATCTCAGAAAATTAGAATATTGTGAAAAGGTTCAATATTGAAGACACCTGGTGCCACACTCTAATCAGCTAATTAACTCAAAACACCTGCAAAGGCCTTTAAATGGTCTCTCAGTCTAGTTCTGTAGGCTACACAATCATGGGGAAGACTGCTGACTTGACAGTTGTCCAAAATACGACCATTGACACCTTGCACAAGGAGGGCAAGACACAAAAGGTCATTGCAAAAGAGGCTGGCTGTTCACAGAGCTCTGTGTCCAAGCACATTAATAGAGAGGCGAAGGGAAGGAAAAGATGTGGTAGAAAAAAGTGTACAAGCAATAGGGATAACCGCACCCTGGAGAGGATTGTGAAACAAAACCCATTCAAAAATGTGGGGGAGATTCACAAAGAGTGGACTGCAGCTGGAGTCAGTGCTTCAAGAACCACTACGCACAGACGTATGCAAGACATGGGTTTCAGCTGTCGCATTCCTTGTGTCAAGCCACTCTTGAACAACAGACAGTGTCAGAAGCGTCTCGCCTGGGCTAAAGACAAAAAGGACTGGACTGCTGCTGAGTGGTCCAAAGTTATGTTCTCTGATGAAAGTAAATTTTGCATTTCCTTTGGAAATCAGGGTCCCAGAGTCTGGAGGAACAGAGGAGAGGCACACAATCCACGTTGCTTGAGGTCCAGTGTAAAGTTTCCACAGTCAGTGATGGTTTGGGGTGCCATGTCATCTGCTGGTGTTGGTCCACTGTGTTTTCTGAGGTCCAAGGTCAACGCAGCCGTATACCAGGAAGTTTTAGAGCACTTCATGCTTCCTGCTGCTGACCAACTTTATGGAGATGCAGATTTCATTTTCCAACAGGACTTGGCACCTGCAGACAGTGCCAAAGCTACCAGTACCTGGTTTAAGGACCATGGTATTCCTGTTCTTAATTGGCCAGCAAACTCGCCTGACCTTAACCCCATAGAAAATCTATGGGGTATTGTGAAGAGGAAGATGCGATATGCCAGACCCAACAATGCAGAAGAGCTGAAGGCCACTATCAGAGCAACCTGGGCTCTTATAACACCTGAGCAGTGCCACAGACTGATCGACTCCATGCCACGCCACATTGCTGCAGTAATTCAGGCAAAAGGAGCCCCAACTAAGTATTGAGTGCTGTACATGCTCATACTTTTCATGTTCATACTTTTCAGTTGGCCAAGATTTCTAAAAATCCTTTCTTTGTATTGGTCTTAAGTAATATTCTAATTTTCTGAGATACTGAATTTGGGATTTTCCTTAGTTGTCAGTCATATCAAAATGAAAAGAAATAAACATTTGAAATATATTAGTCTGTGTGTAATGAATGAATATAATATACAAGTTTCACTTTTTGAATGGAATTAGTGAAATAAATCAACTTTTTGATGATATTCTAATTATATGACCAGCACCTGTATATAATTTGCATACATATAAAATGTGTGGAAAAAGACTTTTTTTTTTTTTTTTTTTCAAGATGTTTCCAACTCTGACTTTGAACCAATTCTGTAGAATGAGCTTTATATTAAGTGTCTTTAAATTAATCATTTGATACAATGCACTTACAGTGAACATACATGTTTTTACATTTTACAGTTTTAAAAATACCTGCATGTAATTGCAGCTGTATTTAATTTCTGTGTGTGTGTGTGTGTGTGTGTGTGTGTGTGTGTGTGTGTGTGTGTGTGTGTGTGTGTCAGGGCCTGCTGTCAGTCTTAAGGAGACTGAAACACTCTCCTGAGCAGGAGGTCCGGATCCTCCTACTGGGTTTGGATAATGCAGGCAAAACCACCTTACTGAAGCAGCTGGCGTCTGAAGACATCAGCCACATCACTCCTACACAGGTCAGCGAGAGTCAGAGTCACGCTTTATCTGATCTGACTCTCCGTCCACATCTGCAGCGGTTCTCACATGCTCATGTCTCTCTCCAAAGGGCTTCAACATAAAGAGTGTCCAGTCTCAAGGGTTCAAGCTGAACGTGTGGGACATCGGTGGACAGCGGAAGATCAGGCCGTACTGGAGGAATTACTTCGAGAACACAGATCTCCTGGTCTCATTAGCCTTCATTTCTTATATTTTGCATACTCTTTAATGTGTGTGATTACAGTTTTCCCAGTACAGCCTCATTACTGTTCAAGCCAACATTCGTTTACTCTCTTAATTCATGTTCTTGGTCTCATTGTGAACGATTAATCAGTGACGTTATTCTAAAGAAAGTAATGTTTGACTTTCATCAAACTGTAATAATTCTCGTCTGCTGATGTTACTCATGTGAATCAATAGTCAGAATTACTGTTTACTCATGTAATGCAGCCTTGCCAATAGTTAACATAGTAGTTTAATAATGCTCATTAACGTTTTAATCAGGAGTGTAAAATACTCGACTTGGTTTTTACTTAATTTACTCACCCCCATGTCATCCAAGATGTTCATGTCTTTCTTTCTTCAGTCGAAAAGAAATGAAGGTTTTTGAGGAAAACATTCCAGGATTTTTCTTCATATAGTGGACTTCGAGTTGAAGGTCCAAATGTCAGTTTCAGTGCAGCTTCAAAGAGCTCTACATGATCCCAGACGAGGAATAAGAGTCTTATCTAGAGAAACCATCGGTCATTTTCTAGAAAATAAAAATGTATATACTTTTTAACCACAAATGCTCATCTTGCACTAGCGTCCATGACTTCACACATTACGTAGTCACGTTGGAAAGGTCACACGTGACGTAGGTGGAAGTACTGAAAAACTCCATCTCATTTTCTCCTCCAACTTCAACATCATCCGACATCGTTGTTTTACCTTTTTTTTTTGTAAAGGGCATTTGACTTAGTCTTTGCACGTTCACTTTGTAGACACTGGATCTGTACTTCCGCCTACGTCACGCTTGACCTTTCCAACGTGATTACGTAATGCGTGGCGCATCGCAGAGCAGTGCAAGATGAGCATTTGTGGTTAAAAAGTATATAAACTTTTTTTTTTTTAAGAAAATGACCGATCATTTCACTAGATAAGACCCTTATTCCTCGTCTGGGATCATGTAGAGCTCTTTGAAGCTGCACTGAAACTGACATTTGGACCTTCAACCCGTTGAACCCCAGTGAAGTCCACTATATGGAGAAAAATCCTGGAATGTTTTCCTCAAAAACCTTCATTTCTTTTTCGAATGAAGAAAGAAAGACATAAACATCTTGGAAATTTTAATTCTGAAGTTAAAAGTATTATTTTGGGGGATTTGTACTTGTGATTTAAACTAAATTCTGTACTTTTTACAATTTGTACACCTTGCAATTTTATTTTGACTTTTAAAAGTACTCATTTCATTTTTGCAGGGGTGTTTCGAGGTTTGACTTATTTTTTTAACATCGATATCGACTGGTCAGTGGTAACTATCCACTAAATTGCATGACAGTAAAATCAGCTAGTTTTTTACAGCAAGAGAATTCATATTTTGATGGCCACTATATTATTAAAGGATTCGCTCACTCCAAAATGAAAATTATGTCATTAATTACTCACCCTCATGTCGTTCCAAACTCGTAAGTCTTTTGTTTATCTCTTAGAACACAAATAAAGGCTTTCTGAAGCGAAGCGATGTGTTTGTGTAAGAAAAATATCCATATTTAACAACTAATAAAGTAAAATATCTAGCTTCCTAGACCGCCTTCCGTATCCAACTTACGAAAAAAGCATAACTGATGTCGCGTCAGTTAAGCTTTTTCCGTAAGTTGAATAGGGAAGGCGTAGGACGTAGCGTAAGCTTTTTGAACTGTGAGAGTTTTACACTTTCTTTGTAAGTTGAATACGGAAGGCGGTCTGGCGGAAGCTAGATATTTTACTTTATTAGTTGTTAAATATGGATATTTTTCATACACAAATGCATCGATTCACTTCAGAAGGCCTTTATTAACTCCCCGGAGCCGTGTGGAGTACGTTATGGAAGTGGATGTAGACATTTTCTTCAGCTCATACTCGTTGGTCCCGTTCACTGCCATTATAAAGCTCGGATGCGTCAGGATATTTATTATTAAAACTCCGACTGTGTTCATCAGAAAGAAGAAAGTCGTATACACCTAGGATATCTTGAGGGTGAGTAAATCTTGGGGTAATTTTCATTTGAAAGTGAACTAATCCTTTAATTTCTTTGTAAATATTTTTTGACATTCTTACCAGGCAGTGGTTAAGTGTTACTGTAATTATATTAAAGTATTATAGAAAATAGTTCATGATGCTTAAACAAGAAACTCCTCTCTCATTTTTATTTTTGCTAGGTTACTTCTACTTTTGAAATACTTACATAATTGTACCATTAAGTAGTGCTTTTTACTTTCACTCAAGTATGTTTTTGGCTTTTGAGTAACATTTTCACTGAGTATCAATATACTTTCACTTTACTTCTATAATAATTTTATACATTTTTTTTATAATGTTGATATACACCTTTAATGTAATAAAGATCATGTGAGGATGGATTTGGGATGAAGCGTGAGCTTTGGGATCCACTGCTGGTGTTTGTACCTCGTTACGTCTGTATCACTGCAGGATTCAAATGGGTTGTGAATGTTGTTTCATGTTGACTTTAAGTGAATATCATCCATTTAGTATTATTTCCATCAGACATTATAAACTTCATATAAACAGATGAGCTTCTGCTTATGTCTGTTGATCTCTTACAGATTTATGTGATTGACAGCTCAGACAGAAAGCGCTTTGATGAGACGGCACAGGTGAGACATTGATTATAGTGTTATTGTTACATTGAGTGGATGCAGACGCCTTGCTTGTTTTAGCCACAGATGATTAATCAGCCAACGGTAAGCTGTCATTTACATTTCACTGAATATGAGCACATATTGTGAAGCATGAAAAATACAAACCTACATGGATCTGAATCAGAGAACCTTTGATAAACCATGAAGAGACCGTAGAGACTGAGTCTGATACTAGTGAAAAGGTTCTTCATGAAGATCAGCCTCTCTTTATGATGGCTTTCTGTCTGTATTTCTGCTCACACATCTTCAGGAGTTGGCGGAGCTGCTCGACGAGGAGAAACTGAGCATGGTGCCTCTGCTGATTTTTGCCAACAAGCAAGACATGATGACGGCAGCGACAGCGGCTGAGATCGCAGAGGGTCTGAACCTGCACACCATACGAGACCGAATATGGCAGATCCAGCCCTGCTCCGCTCTCACGGCAGAGGGGGTTCAGGTACACACACACACACACACACACACACTCACACAATCACACACACACACACCTTTACAATCACACCAGCAAACACACACATGCACACACACACTCACTCACTCACTCACTCACTCACTCACACACTCACACAATCACACACACACTCACTCACACAATCACACAAGCAAACACACTCACACACACACTAACACAATCGCACACGCACAGACATGCACACACTCACACACACACACTCACTCACTCACTCACACACACATACACACACTCACACACACACACACACACCTTAACACAATCACACTAACACAATCACACACGCACACACACCTTAACAATCACACACGCACACACACAGACATGCACACACTCACACACGCACACACACACACACACACACACCTTAACAATCACACAAGCAAACACACTCACCCACACACACACACACTCACTCACACACCTTAACACAATCACACAAGCAAACACAATCACACACAGACATGCACTCACTCACCCACACACACACTCACTCACACACACACACACACACACACACCTTAACAATCACACAAGCAAACACACTCACACACACTCACAATCACACACAGACATGCACTCACTCACCCACACACACACTCACTCACACACACACCTTAACACAATCACACACACACCTTAACACAATCACACACAGACATGCACTCACTCACTCACTCACACACACACACACACACACACACCTTAACACAATCACACAAGCAAACACACTCACACACACACTAACACAATCACACACACACACACCTTAACAATCACACAAGCAAACACACTCACACACACTAACAATCACACATGCACACACACAGACATGCACACACTCACTCACTCACACACACGCACACCCACCTTAACAATCACACAAGCAAACACACGCACACACACACTAACACAATCACACACGCACACACACACATGCACACACTCACTCACACACACGCACACACACACTCACTCACTCACACACACACCTTAACAATCACACAAGCAAACACACTCACACACACTCACTAACACAATCACACACATACACACACACAGACATGCACACATTCACTCGCACACACTCACTCACACACACCTTAACACAATCACACAAGCAAACACACTCACACACACTAACACAATCACACACGCACACACATACAGACATGCACACACACACCTTAACACAATAACACGCACACACTCTCGCTCACACACACTAACACAATCACACACACACTAACACAATCACATGCGCACACACAGACATGCACACACTCACTCACACGCACACACCTTAACACAATCACACAAGCAAACACACTCACACACACTAACACAATCACACATTAACGCAATCACACACGAACACACACAAACAGACATGCACACACTTACTCACACACACACGCACACATTCACACACACACTAACACAATCACACACGCACACACAGGTTTGTTTTGCTATCTTAGTGAGGACTCTCCACAGGCGTAATGGTTTTTATACTGTACAAACTGTACATTCTCTCCCCCTACACTACCCCTGCCCCTAAACCTACCCATCACAGGAAACATTCTGCATTTTTACATTTTTAATAAAACATTGTTTAGTATGTTTTTAAAGCTATTTTAAATATGAGGACTCATGAAATGTCCTAATATTTCATGTTTACATCTTATACCAATGTAATACCCATGTCATTATACAAATTTGTGTCCTCATAAATCACAAAAATGCGCACACACACACACAGAAACTCACACACACACACTCACTCACTCAGAGACACACACTCACTCACAGACACTCACACACACACACACACACACAGTATTCATGAAGTGAGGCTCATGTCTCTGTCTGCTGTAGGACGGGATGGTTTGGCTGTGCAGGAATATTCCAACCAGGAAGAAATGATCGACAAGGAGAAACATGGGCTGAATTTCATCTTGACAGTACGGACTTGAACTATGGAAGCCTGTTTCTGCCACATGAGGAAAAATCATGCTTTTGTAAATCATAATTATGACATAAAAAGTTTAAATTATGACATAAGTCAAAACCATGACATACTAAGTCATAATTATAAGATGAAAGTTGAAAATATGACTTAAAAATAAAATTATATAATAATTATGACAGTGAGAATTTCAACTTTAATGTTAATTGATAGATGCTCAAGTACAGTATTTATTTAAGATTTTATAGTCCAGATTTTCACTGTGATGATCTCATCTGGTCGCTGATGACGACAGTCTCTGTCTGACAATTTACTGGTGGTTTTTAGTAATAAACAAGTTTCATTTACAACTACTAGTGCTTCTTTGTGTTGGTCTTGTGAATCGATACTTCCTCTGGAAAAAATACGCTGAAGCTGCAGTTCTTCATGATGAACACTAGATGGAAACCTTTCTCAGCGTTCACTGGCAGCTCTTCTGAAGGTAAATCATTTTCATTCATGTCACAGTCACACAGCAGCACATTACATGACTTACGATATTACAGCTATCAAATTCAGTCGCGTATTTTCCATGTTTAATCCCAAAAGTGATCAGTGAGAAGACTTTTCCCATATCCCAAAACAAACCCTCATATTTTTTTTTTTTTTTTTTTTTTGCCTGCAGGTCTGCTGCTGTTTTGCACCTGTGCATCTTTCTTGCATTTACAATAAATCAAAACGCACCAGCTCACTATTCAATTTCCAGAGTTCTCACCTTGTTCACCATGATTTAGCGCGAGGCGCTGGAATTCTCCTCAGGTAATCGGCTCGGGCTCGGTACTTTGCTCTTATGGGACATTTACATACGACTCTCTTTCCAAGACCTCTAATAGATCTCCAATACAATTTGCATTTATATAGCCACTTCATAGCAACATGATTTGAGTGTTTTACCATGATGCAAACACACCGGCCCAGCCTTGACTCGAGGTGCCGCTCGGCCTCTCTCCGCGTCAAGAGCCGGACACTCAGCGGAGCTCAAGGTGAAGCGGCCGTCAGCATTCAGCGCATGCGCGGACAGATGGTGCAGCGGCGGTTCCTGCTGAACGGACAGATCCGGTCTGAAACCATGAGCAAACGGGAGCGATTTTAAAAATAATGCTTCAGCAGAGAGCCCTTGTATGTATACGCTTGAGTGCTATTTTGGTTAAACTTTTAAAGAATTGTTAAATTGTTAAAAGTTTCTTGATTCCAAGTAATTAGACATTAGACCAACCCTAATAAAAAACACCTGAGCAAGCTAATCAAGGTCTTCGGAGTAACTAGAAAATTGACCATATGCACTGAACATTCTTAAGAACTTCCGCAATAATATAAGGCAGCTGGAAAACTTCCGGTGAAATGTCACTTGTTGTGTCGGAATCATCAATGTCCTGAGGGAACATTAACAGCATCAAATACTTAGTTTATAATCAGAATATAGTCACTAAAATAGTCAGGCCTAGTGTTAATTTAGTTGAGACGACATACAAAAGACGCATCTCAGTGTTCCTCCTCGGCAAAATTCAATTCGACCACCAGTTTTCACACTTTAGTGTGAAAAAAAAAAAGTGTCAACACACTGTAAATTAAAGATTTATTGTACACTTTAGTTAGATTCAATGAAAAAATGTGAGTTTTCACAAGTGTGCCAAAATCATTGAGCTTCGCTGCACTGACTGACAGCTTCTGATTATAAAGTGAGAGCCGGTGATCGCTTTCTGTATAATTCATTCACAAGAAAAGTTATTGTTTTTCATGAGATTTTGTGAGTACTTCATACTTCACCTTGACAAAAAGTATTTTTAAACCTAGTGATTTTATGTTTAATGTTTATTCAAAAGCGAAACTGAGTGAAAAACTATTACAAGAAATGGCTAATATATGCGCAAATAAATGGTCCTATGCCGCCATCTGATGGTTAAAAGTGTTATAAAAGTGTTTTCTATCAAATGTTGGATTTCCTACATCTTGAAATGTTCGGTTTTACAAATTGGGACAATCTCAGAAGGGTGAACAAATAATGTTTTTGGTCATCACATTAAAAATAACATTTGAAGTGCTGGAGAAATGTTGCATGTGCGTGTCTAATTACAGACACTGCGTTTCTTATTCAAACGTTCCCATTAGCTTCATCAATCAATAAAACTGGTTTATTGGTAAATTAGGCAAGTGTGAACTGCATTAAAATATAAATACAACATTAAAAAGTCAACCATCGATGGTTTTGTGTTGATGTACAGCGAGTACAGAATGACAGTTCACCGGAAATGCCCAAGCTGGTTTAACAAAATCCAGGAAGTAAACGTGCATACGGTCAATTGCAGGTAGGTAAGTTTGATCAGGGTTTGAGCAGTGGAACCCTATTCCCTGCATTAGTCCACTGTAATATATTCCACTTGCGTGATTTTCCCCCTAACCGGATCAGCACGAACCCACCCTGCAGCACATCCTTAAAGGGATAGTTCACCCAAAAATGAAAATTCTGTCATCATTTACTCACCATCAGGTTGTTCCAAACCTGTATTAATTTCTTTGTTCTGCTGAACACAAAGGAAGAGATTTTGAAGAAAGTTTGTGTCCAGGCTGCTTTGGGGCACCATTGACTTCTATAGTAGGAAAACAAATTACTATGGAAGTCAAAGGTGCCCCAGAACTGTTCAGTTTCCCACATTCTTCAAAATATCTTCTTTTGTGAGAACAGAAAAAAGAAATTTATACAGGTTTGGAGCAACCTGAGGGCGAGTAAATGATGACAGAATTTTCATTTTTGGGTGAACTATCCCTTTAAGATTTAATTTCTCGTGTCAATCAAACAGCTGATTGGCTACACAACGCTGAAACAAATACTGACCACTATCCCAAACCTAAACCTCAGAACAGCATTGGTAGCACATCCTGATAGATTGAGCATTACTGTTTGTAGTGATCAGATCCATCCATGGCTTTTCTTGACTGGTGACCCCTTGACCGGTGAAAATGTCTGCAGAGTGGGTTTGTGCTCAACTGATTTGGGAGAAAATCTTGCAGTCCATTTTAAGGAGTGTAAGAAAACCAGTAAGTGAATTTGGACACAGCAGATCTCGCCCCCCATTGACTACCATAGTAGGAACAAAAATACTATGGTAGTCAATGGGGGGTAAGATCTGCTTGGTTACAAACATTATTCCAAATATCTTCCTTTGTGTTCAGCAGAACAAAGAAATTTATACAGGTTTGGAACAACCTGAGGGCGAGTAAATGATGACAGAATTTTCATTTTTGGGTAAACAATCCCTTTAATGCCAGGTGTAAGTAGCGTCTAGGAGTCTGTCACATGACATTATCATTGTGGACAGTGAGACTGCCATGGCCTCAGGTCTCCTCCCTCCATCAGTCTCGTCTCACGGGTGTATCTGTCATGTGTTTGCGTGTGCTGGGAACACGGATGTTTCATAAACACGGGAGCACAGAGCAGGCTTATCTGTATAAAAGATAAGAGAAACCATCGGCCATTTTCTAAAAAAATCAACATTTATATACTTTTTAACCACAAATGCTCATCTCACACTGCTCTGTGATGAGCCACGCATTACGTAATCACGTTGGAAAGGCGAAAGTACTGATCCAGTGTCTACAAAGTGAACATGCAAAGACTAAGCCAATCGGCCTTTACAAAAAAAGGTAAAACAACAATGTCGGACAATTTTGTAGCTGGAGGACAAAATGAGATAGAGTTTTTCGCCCTACCGCAGTACTTCCACCTACGTCACGCTTGACCTTTCAACGTAATGTGTGGTGGATCGCAGAGCTAGTGAACATTTGTGGTTAAAAAGTATATAAACTTTTATTTTTTAGAAAATGACCAATCATTTCACTAGATAAGACCCTTATTCCTCGTCTGGGATCGTGTAGAGCTCTTTGAAGCTGCACTGAAACTGACATTTGGACCTTCAACCTGTTGAACCCCAGTGAAGTCCACTATATGGAGAAAAATCCTGAATGTTTTCCTCAAAAACCTTAATTTCTTTTCGACTGAAGAAAGAAAGACAAACATCTTGGATGACATGGGGGTGAGTAAATTATCAGAAAATTTTAATTCTGAAGTGAACTAATACTTTAATGTATGTATTCATATGTTACGCAGCTGTATGTGGAATACCGTACCGCTGATCTGACTGGCGGTCTGTACAATGTCCTGTACTTTTTTTTGTCTCTGAAAAAAGGAGAAGAAAGCATTGTGTAAGTGTGTGAGCTCTTGTTTATGATGCTGTTATTATTCAGCACTAGATAGCAATGCTTTTAGGACATTTGCCATAAATATTAAGTACAATTTATGTGCTGCTAAAGTTCTGCTTAGTGCTTTGGGAAACCCTACAGTGACGTTTGAGTTTATTTCACAGTAAACAAGCAGTTTTCCTGCAACATCAAGTAAAGTCAACTCTCCATAATCAGTCAGGCAATAACCTCCTTCACACCATCCAAAGCAACGTCTGAGCTGTAAAGTGTCTGTTCAATCAAACTTTGCTCCGTTTATAGTGTCATAACAGTCCCACTGAGAGACAATCTCCATCATCGTCCACTGATTACAGCGGCATGATAAAAGCAAACCAATGTGACCCGGCTCTGCTGAAGCGTCGCCTCCGCGGAGCCCGGGCCGTAAACGCCGGTGGGAGATCACACCTCGCGCGGGTCACGGCAGGGTCCACAGGCTCTGCAGGGGGTCCAGCGCTCTGGAGATACAGACAGATGACGAGATAGTGGCTGGATGGAGATGAATTAGAGGGGGAAGCTGCTGGAGCGTTTAATGTACAGGACATGATAAAGGCGTAACACAGTAATGCAGCTTTACCAAGAGATTTGTTTAAGCTAAAAGTGTCAGATGGGTTGGGAAACTTGTGAAGCTCCATCAATGGGATGTTTCTCTTGGTCTCTCAGGTTATGTTGTATTGAGAAGTTTTGTCTTATTGTAGATCTATAGTTTCTTTCTCATTTGGTCTTCAAAGTCAGAAAATACTTCTCATTTATCCATTTGATAAGGTGTAGCATCATCATGAGGATGATAAAATCAATCACAAAGCATCAATGACACATTTTGTTGCAGTAACATTGAAAAGCTTCCAGAGTTTTTCAGTAAATGAACAAGAAATATGAACGCTTTCCACTTGACATCATAATTGCGACTTCCAAACTGCTTGAGGACGGACAACCATGACGAATCAATGGAGAGCTCAGCTGCGTGCCGCAGGTCAGAGGTCACGATCTTGACTCCCGTCTGACCTCTGACTTCAGATTTCACTGACGGCAGACAGCAGCCATCGCTCAGCGACTCCAAGAAAATCAAGTCCTCTTCGCTGACTGATCGTCCTCATTTTTGAAAGGATCTTTTTCCATTTGCTGCGCCGTCCGCAGGTCCGTCCTCACGTCTGTCTGTCTGCCTGCCGTTTGACTTTTTATCACCTCTCGCCGCGAGAGAGAACCGCCGCCATCCGTCATTACGGCACACGATGACAGCTCCTCACGCATGCATGAAAGAAATAGATTTTTACATTTGGCCAAATCCGGGGGGTTACTTTAGTGTAACCGATTCGATATTCTCCAAACGAGCCGGGCGATATACGTACACGCCGAGACAGATGTGATGATCTATAGCTCGCTCTTAATGGATTCTGTCAACTTTAGAGAAAAGACAGGCCTTCTACTTTTAGGGAGAAAAAGACATAATGTGTGCAATAAAAACATAATTATTCAATTGATTAGGCCTGTAATTTATGCCATTCACATTCGCCGCTGTCTGAATAAGACGGAAGCGTCAAACGTGGCCGAAGTAGGAAATGAAGCGACGCAAAAGAGGCACTTTGACAAAACAGCGCAGAGCGGGCGAGTCCTGCGGCCAGAGAATCACGTCATTACACAAATACACAACCGATCAGCTGAACGATCGTCTGCAGAGATGCTGATAGAGAGCATGAGTTTAAGTGAGCTTCAGCAGCAGGTCACACACAAACATGACGAGGAGGGCGGGACCTCCATCAAGCGCTTGCGTCTGTGGACTGAACGATCACATCCTTCACATTCATGGAACCTTTTCTCACTCAGTGGTGTCATGGCTGATCATGTGATAAACACAGGCCTGAAGTTTCCGGACTTCACCACAACCTAAAACGATCAGCTGTCAACTCACTTAACTATTATGAACACTCAAGAAAACCAGTATCATATACATTACTGACAGTACACTGCCCTCCTGGCAGCTTCATTCATCTGAACTTTAGATATTACACTCTAAAAAACACTGGGTTAAAAGTTTGGCTGGGTAAATATAGGACAGAACTCATGTTAGGTTAATTTTACCCAGCAAATTGGGTTGTTTACGCAATCCAGCAATGGGTTGATTCATTTTTACTATAATACTAGCTTATTTTTTTCTTTTACTTTATACATGAATTAATGTTTACAGATTAACTTAAATCCAGATATTATAGGTAAAAATTAAACATTTAGAAGTAATTCAAGTGTAGTCGACCAGCCTCTGTTGTCCTTTTTTTCACCGTAATGGCGCTGCCATTCTCATGCCGGAGATGGCTCGCGTTCGGCGGGGGAACTGCTAACTTCAGACCACCGCCCTGTGTTTCACTTGTAGCCGAAAAATGTTGTGACTGACTCCATAACCTGTCCATAAATAATCAGTGTACAGTTATATTTTAACATATTTTAACATCCTAAGTATTTATATTCTGTATCTTTTTGAATAAAATCATAAAAAATTTTATGCAAGGCATTAGGTGTTTTCATCGCGTGAAAAGACCAACGCGACACTCGTTTAGGTGACTCACATCGCGCCCCTGTATGTTGCTTTGCATAAAATTAAACGATATACAGAACAATAACTACGTTTTAGATAAAACAAAACATACACAAACCTGTATTTTACCGAAGACATGCACCAATTTGACAGAGCTGCACTGCTCTCTCCTGAAGAGGTCACAAAAAGCCAGCGATAAATAACTCAACCCCTGGGTTGTTACGTCTGACCCAGGATCTTGGTAACACAAAAACTACCCAAACACTGGGTTGTTACGTCTGACCCAGGATCCTGGTAACACAAAAACTACCCAAACACTGGGTTGTTACGTCTGACCCAGGATCTGGGTAACACAAAAACTACCCAAAGACTGGGCTGTTACGTCTGACCCAGGATCTGGGTAACACAAAAACTACCCAAACACTGGGTTGTTACGTCTGACCCAGGATCTTGGTAACACAAAAACTACCCAAACACTGGGTTGTTACGTCTGACCCAGGATCTGGGTAACACAAAAACTACCCAAACACTGGGTTGTTTCGTCTGACCCAGGATCTGGGTAACACAAAAACTACCCAAACACTGGGTTGTTACGTCTGACCCAGGATCTTGGTAACACAAAAACTACCCAAACACTGGGTTGTTACGTCTGACCCAGGATCCTGGTAACACAAAAACTACCCAAACACTGGGTTGTTACGTCTGACCCAGGATCTGGGTAACACAAAAACTACCCAAAGACTGGGCTGTTACGTCTGACCCAGGATCTGGGTAACACAAAATCTACCCAAAGACTGGGTTGTTTCGTCTGACCCAGGATCTGGGTAACACAAAATCTACCCAAACACTGGGTTGTTTCGTCTGACCCAGGATCTGGGTAACACAAAAACTACCCAAACACTGGGTTGTTACAGCTGACCCAGGATCTGGGTAACACAAAATCTACCCAAAGACTGGGTTGTTTCGTCTGACCCAGGATCTGGGTAACACAAAATCTACCCAAAGACTGGGTTGTTACGTCTGACCCAGGATCTGGTTAACACAAAATCTACCCAAAGACTGGGTTGTTACGTCTGACCCAGGATCTGGTTAACACAAACACTATACCCAAACACTGGGTTGTTACGTCTGACCCAGGATCTGGGTAACACAAACACTATACCCAAACACTGGGTTGTTACGTCTGACCCAGGATCTGGGTAACACAAAAACTACCCAAACACTGGGTTGTTACGTCTGACCCAGGATCTGGGTAACACAAAATCTACCCAAAGACTGGGTTGTTACGTCTGACCCAGGATCTGGTTAACACAAAATCTACCCAAACACTGGGTTGTTACGTCTGACCCAGGATCTGGGTAACACAAACACTATACCCAAACACTGGGTTGTTACGTCTGACCCAGGATCTGGGTAACACAAACACTATACCCAAACACTGGGTTGTTACGTCTGACCCAGGATCTGGGTAACACAAACACTATACCCAAACACTGGGTTGTTACGTCTGACCCAGGATCTGGGTAACACAAAATCTACCCAAACACTGGGTTGTTACGTCTGACCCAGGACCTGGGTAACACAAAAACTACCCAAAGACTGGGTTGTTACGTCTGACCCAGGATCTGGGTAACACAAAAACTACCCAAACACTGGGTTGTTACGTCTGACCCAGGATCTGGGTAACACAAAAACTATCCAAACAATGGAAAAATAACCCAAAAAAATGACCCAAAAGGCTCAACCCAGGACTTTCGTAGAAAAAAATAACCCAAGATTTTTTTTAGAGTGTAGGTTAGGAACTGTTTTTTTGTCAGAATCGGGAAAAAAAACATAAAATTCGATTTAAGCCTGATCCAAACCACTGTTGGAGGTGGTTCAAAATCCATTTAAAGTCTGATTTCTAGTCTGAATGATCAGACTTTCCTCATTCATCATGCAATTGGTTGTTTATACATCAGGTGTTGTGGCGCATGTGCTTCTCGACAATATATCAAATGCTTGTCATAATGGAAAAGTTTAACATGTAAAAGACCACAGAGTTTGTCAAATATTTCCAAAACAATGTGAAGTTATCAAGCCAGCTGTCTCGAGGACGGCACGTTCCCACTGGTCACTGCTCTTCCGTGGGTCTATAGCCCTCTGCAGTGACAGCAAGTATTACATTCAGATTTGCACACCGTCCGCATGAGGAACACAATCAATGCTGAAACATCCATTGCTAAAGTCTGGCTAAAATGCGACTGCAGTCTGAACAGAATAAAATCAGATCTGGTCATATGTAAGTTTGGACGATCCATCTATAAGAACCAGATTTGCCCTGCAGTGTAAACAAAGGCACTGTAATTCCTGATGTGACAGCTGTACATCACAGCATCATGTCAGGCAGATTGTGTCCTTTTCACTACTGAATTACCTGATATCTATAAGCTTATTAAACTAAAAGAAGCTCATGCTGTTGTGTTTTGGTGAAGAAAGCAAATGATCTCATTACACGTCACAATTGTCTCGTGTTCTTAAGCAGTGTTTGTGGTAACGCATTACAAGTAACTTGAGTTACGTAATCAGATTACTTTTTCAAGTAACTAGTAATGTAACGCATCACTTTTTCAATTTACAACAAAATATCTAAGTTACTTTTTCAAATAAGTAACACAAGTTACTTTTTCACATTTATTGACTGACAGCTCTCCTGTCTCCACGTTGAGAGAAATAAAGGTCAGAGGTGTTGTGTTCGCTGTGTGAACATGATAATATGAACATGCCTTTGCTCATATCACTTGCACAAAAACATTCATTATTCCTCAAAATAAATAAAAACAGTGAAATGCAATCTCAGAATTTTATGCAAACCTGTAATAATTAACTATATTAAATTACACCGATATACTTTATGTATTTAATCTCACTTTATTAACCAGTGTCTTTGCTGTTGACCATCAGTGATCTAACTCAACCACACTAATAAGCCAAAATTACTTTAGATTAGATTTATTAGAAGTAAGAGCATTGAACGTCCTTCTCCTGTATCCTATTCTTCTTTAATCCAGAACTGCAGCACAGCTGAAAGGTTTGTTTGAGCTGCGCCCTCTACTGTACAGGCGTAAATATGCGTTTCCTTCAGCCTGAGGCTTATTCATTTCACTTTTGGTGTTTAACATTTGCCAAAAATAGAGCTTTTTTTGTTGTTATTAAAAAATAAACAAGCAAGCCCAGCCCAGGTGAGAAAAAGTAACGCAAAAGTAATGTAACGCATTACTTTTTATAAAAAGTAACTGAGTAACGCAATTAGTTAATGCAATATTGTAATGCTTTACTTTTAAAAGTAACTTTCTCCAACACTATTCTTAAGCAATGATTGTGTAAAGGGAACTTCCCAGCTAACAGGGAACATTCTCTGAACTTCGGCTAACTTTCTGGCTTATGAAGTTATGAACAAACGTTCTTCCAGTAACATTAATAAGTTCATTCTAAGTTATCTGCTCTTTAATAACTTTCTCAAAACGTTTGCACAAAAACATATAGATCTATTTTTCTGAAATGTTTTAGTTGGATGTTCGTCTAATGTTTTTTAAATGTTACTACTTGTTTCATAGAACATTCAAAAGTAAACAGAAATAACGTTTTCATAACTTAAAGGGTTAGTTCACCCAAAAGTTAAATTTCTGACATGAATTACTCACCCTCATGTCATTCCACACCCGTAAGACCTTCATTCATCTTCAAAACACAAATTAAGATATTTATAATGAAATCCGAGAGGTTTCTGATCCCCAAGAGAAAGCAACGTAATTACCTCATTCAAGGTCCAGAAAGGTAGTAAAGACATCGTTAAAATAGTCAATGTGACTGCAGTGTTTCAACCTTAATGTTATGAAGCGACGAGAACACTTTTTGTGTAAAACAAAAATAATGACTTTATTCAACAATATCTTCTCTTCTGTGTCATTCTCTTACATTGTTTACGTCCAGCACTTCCAGGTTCTACGTCAGAACTCCACAATAGTGTTTTCACAACTTTCAAAAAGAGGGGAAAAAAAATAGAGAGCGTACCAAGGTTTTTTTAAAAATGAAAATAACTTTGCAGGATTTACGATATTGATGACCGGTAAAACGCGTCATCACAGTCTGTGAAAAGGGTCTGAGCAGGCGTTCTGACGTAGAACCTGGAAGCGCTCTGAACGTAAACAACGTATGAGAATGACACAGAAGAGAAGATATTGTTGAATAAAGTCATTATTTTTGTTTTGTTTTTGCGCACAAAAAGTATTCTCGTCGCTTCATAACATTAAAGTTGAACCACTGCAGTCACATCGACTGTTTTAACGATGACTTTAGTACCTTTCTGGACCTTGAAAGTGCTGTCTATGGACGAGTCATATACCTCTCGGATTTCATCAAAAATATCTTAATTTGTGTTCTGAAGATGAACGAAGGTCTTACAGGTTTGGAACGACATGAGAGTGAATAATTAATGACAGAATTTTCATTTTTTGGTTGAACTAACCCTTTAATGGGAATGTTAGCTAAGCTTTCTTTGAACAAATTTTTGGATTCCTCCTGAAAAAAGTTTCGAATGAAGACTAGCTGTGTTACATGAGCTCAGATGAACTGCTGTGTTCTCAGTATTGAGAAGTGTATGTAACCGATAGTGAAAACACTATGATCAAACTTCAGTATGTCATGATGAGTGTCATTCACTAATGAAGGACAGATTCAGAGGCTTCGGGATTTCACAGAAAGAAAAAGCAAAGGACACAAGGACGGTAAGAGAGAGAGAGAGAGAGCGTTTGTGTTTGGTTAAATATCTCTCTCTTTTAATGGTTTGTGTTGTGCGTTTCTGCGAGCATGTGTGTCGCGGAGCGAGGGAAAGCAAAAAACGAAAGAGAGAGAGAGAGAGTATTCTCAATTTCCCTCTAAAAAGAAAATTCATTTGCGCTTGCTAATGTAATGTCATCGTTGTGTTTACTGAGCGTGGATGATGTATAGGGGATGTTGCATTGAGTGAGACTGTTTAATGATGCATAGAATTAAGTCTGCAGCTTTCAGCTGAGCTCCTCCCGCTCCCGCGCCGCTCGCTCCTGCTCTCCTTCTCTCTCTCTCTCTCTCTCCTCCGTGTCTCGGACCGCTGGCCACACGCCGCTGCGCGCTCCCATGCTTCACTCCATCAATCACTGGTGGGGGGGTGGGTGGGGTGGGGGGTACAAAGAGTAAAAGAGATATTGTTAAAAACAGGCCCAAAGCTCCACACAACAAACAATGAGGACGACAGAGACACGCAAAAACACACACAGAAATAGCCGCATATGGTCTCCAGCCACTTAAACCGTCCGATTGTCTTTAGAGTCTCAGGGAATATACTGATTCATGTGTGATTATAGCTGTTATTATTATGATGATCACGATTATGATCCCGTTTATGGTTATGATGATGATGATGTCATATCCTCTGTTTGCAGTGGAAACTGTTCATTGTTGCAGGACAAACGGTGATAGCAAAACCGAACAGACAGCAGACACACTTTACAATTACAGACAGTCAGATTCTGACGGGGAAAATTAAACGCAACGGCTTGAGAGTGTTTGTCGGGGCTTCAGAAGGAAACCCCATTCCTGCAGGAAAAAAGTAAGCTAAAAATAGTAACATCTCATTTAACTATTATTATTTAAATATAAATATTCGCTATGTTGTGCCAACAAAATACATTTTATGCGTTAAATCAGGTAGAAATTGTTCTTTTTTGGGTGGACTGAAGTGAGAGTCAACACACTGGTCTTTATGCAACTTTTTAATTCACTGTAACTTAAAAAACTTTGTTGGTTTAAGGTAAAAATGTAAGTTACCTGGTTAGCCTTAAAATTTTGAGTTCATTGAAATTAAAAATTTGAGTTAATACACTCTAAAAAAAAACATTGGGTTAAAAACAACCCAATTTGGGTTGTTCTCAACCGAAGTGCTGGGTAAATATAGGACAAAACACGTTGGGTTAATTTTACCCAGCAAATTCGGTTGTTTATTTAACCCAGCATAATGTGTTGATTCATTTTTACTATAATACTAGCTTATTTTTTTCTTTTACTTCATACACAGTAAAACCTCTAGTGTTAAATGAACTTTAATTAATGTTTACGGATTAACTTAAATCCACTAAACGTTTTCTCCACACAACCGGTTTGCATGATAATTCCTTTCGATCATGTTTAATAGTATAGCATATTTTATATATTTTTTAATACATATTGCCTACATTTAAGCTTGTTTAACAAATATTAGAAGTAAAAATTAAACATTTAGAAGTAATTCAAGTGTAATCGACCAGTCTCTGTTGTCCTGTTTCCACCGTAACGGCGCTGGATCTCGTGCCGGAGATGACTCGCGTTCGGCGGGGGAACTGATAACTTCAGACCGCCGCCCTGCGTTTCACTTGTAGCCGAAAAAAGCTGTGACTGAATCCATAACCTGTCCATAAATAATCAGTGTAAAATTTTGAGAACATATTTTAACATCCTAAGTATTTATATTCTGTATCTTTTTGAATACAATCATTAAATTTTATGCAAGGCATCAACCGAAATGACCAACACTACACCTGTTTAGGTGACTCACATCACGCCCTGTATGTTGCTTTGCATAAAATTAAACAATATACAGAACAACAACTCATTTTTAGATAAAATAAAATGTACACAAACCTGTAATTTACCAAAGAAATGTACCAATTTGACGAAGCTGCACTGCTCTCTCCTGAAGAAGGCGCAAAAAAACCCGTGATAAATAACTCAATCCCTGGGTTGTCACGTCTGACCCAGGACCTGGGTAACACAAAAAAAAAAGACCCAAAAGGCCCCAAGACTTGGGTAGAAAAAAATCACCCAAGATTTTTTAGAGTGTACAATAACGGCGACTGTTTTAATCCCAAGAAACTCAAAATATTATGTTACCTGAACCACATTATCTAAGCTGATTTGACAAAAGAAAAAATGTTGTGATGATGAAAATAATGTTAGCATGTTAGCTAAAGGTTAGTCCGGTTAGCATGGGTCAGTTAACCTGCTGGTAGATGTCATAACTGCAGCTGATTAGTGTTGTGATTTACATGATTAGCTGAACAAGCTCCCCCTGAACTCTATGAAACAGAATTGGAAACCAACCAGAATTCATATGTGAACAGAAGCTTCAGCGGGAGATTCTCACTATATCGTCGCCAAAGCTACTGGACACCTGGAGCTCTTTCACGAGGAACGCCCACATGCATCTGAATGAAGATCACAGGTTTAACCTGCTAATGCAACTACAGAAATAATAAGTTATTTGGTTGCTGATAAACATGTGTGGCTGGATGAATCCTCATCTCTCCATCATGACTTGTGTCAGTTATTGAACTAGCAAAACAACTGTTGATTATTTCCACTGCGTTTATAGTAACAGCACCACAATGTCTCTCTACAGCTCCATCCATCATTCCTACTGTGGAATTATTGTTGCTTTGATGTGTTGAAAACAAATCCATTTTACTGGCCATCAATTCATCATCTGGGACGGAAGTCACAGTATAACCCTTCACTGTACCTGCGACAGACAGACAGACAGACAGGTGTGAGGTGGACTCAGCAATGCTCTTAAATAAAGAAGACGGGAACAGAGAGGAGAGAGAGAGAACTGCTCTCTCTCTCTCTCTCTCTCTCTCTCTCCAAATGTCTGTGATAATTTATCACTTCTTCTAGCTCAACTGACAAACTATTTGCAGGAAAATGAGTTTTTCCGCTACGGATTTGTCCTCTGGGAATGAAAAGGGAAGCAGTTGTGTTTTTATCCTCTTTCTCACACACACAGACACACACACACACACACACACACACATACACACATGTTCAGATACTGTGAGTATGTATGTGGGGTTTAAGATAAATGAGGTAAATTAATAGAGTCACTGAAGGAAAAGATTCAGCCTTCAGTCTGACACACTCGAGACTCACTGAAGAGACGCTCTCTGTGTCTATATGTACAAACACACACACACACACACACATAGACATATCTCTGTCTAACACAGTCACATCCACAATTATCAACTATCAAGACTCTGGGATAATCAGTATCAGTGTGACTGCTAATGACTTAATGCTCATTACACACATATCATATCAGACATGTGTTGCGTTTCACTGATATTCTGCATTTAAATGCTTAAATGTCTGTTTGTGTCACTTGAATAAAGCCTGATCTTCATCATCTGAGGAGGTAACCACATATCCACATGTTAGAAATGCCAAAGACTTTTTGAAAAGACGAGCGAAACCCAAGAGTGTTAGTGCCGTCGCTCCATCGGTTCTTGTAAACCACCCGTCATGCGTTGACCTGCAGACATTCTCGAGGAGCTCCGAATGAGGGTTTATATAATCACAGGGCTCAACCAAGGTCAGCGATCCAATTTTCTCTCTTGTCCTCAACAAACAACACACTGACAAGCATTTGATGGAGAGTTACGGGACTATAAAGGCCTAATTGCGCTGAATTTACACAAGAGTGTTTGTAAAGCTCAGTGGATTTCTCCACAGGGTTTCCCGCCAGTAAATCTCCTGCAGACGCTCATGTGACGGGGGAAAACTCCCTTGTTATAACTTAACGACTCTGAAATGCATCGACCGCTAATTGGAATATAAAGCGCAGCTCAGTTTTACTGCATTGAGGTGATAAATATATTTGACTGAAGCTGAGAGAAAGAGCCTTCGCTTTTCACCGTAAACTCATATGTGACGAGGATTTTATCAGCCAGAATGTTCAAGCATGAAGTGCTTGTTTAAACTCTCTAAACTAAAGTTCAGGGTTGTTCTACTTTTAATTTTTTATGGTGATTGAATATAGTGCCGCCATCTTCATTAGTACTTATTTTCCTGTCAGTTAAGCTGCAAACAGATTCGGTGTCGTTCCCATTTATTGCTTTCTATTATTTACAGTGTTAGTATGTTTATGTTCTCTATTCAACAAAAACCTTTTCACTGGTGCAGTTACAGTGACCCACGTCGCTTGGGTCATTCACACATTTCCACCTTTTACAGCTTGACCTTAAAAGCCTGTTTAGCCATTAAGAGTCCCTCAGTAATAAATAAGAATATCTTTGATCTTTGATCTATGAAGACATGCTTTTAGATGCTCTTATATCACTTTTCAGAGTATATGTATGTTAAAATATCTTGTTTTATTTTTCAAATATATGCTCATGTTAGGAAGTGTTCAAGGCAGATCAGTAATATTGTTCAATATTAAAGGGTTATTTCACCCAAAAATGAAAATTCTGTCATTAATTACCTTCTTGTTGTTCCACACCCATAAAACCTTCATTCATCTTCAGAACACAAATTAAGATATTTTTGATGAAATCCGAGAGGTATATGACTCGTCCATAGACAACAATATAATCAACACTTTCAAGGTCCAGAAAGGTACTAAAGACATCATTAAAATAGTCGACGAGACTGCAGTGGTTCAACCTTAATGTTATGAAGTGACAAGAATACTTTTTGTGTGCAAAACAAAACAAAAATGATGACTTTATTGAACAATCTCTTCTCTTCCCTCTCAGTACCCATACTCAGCTGATGCAGTATGCACAGTGAAGGCTTCCGTGTTTACGTCCGAATTCACGTGATCAGCACGACGCATGCGTGTGATGCTGACGCAGGAGCCGGCCAATAATGAGTCGGCGTTCTGATATAGAACTTGGAAGCGCTGGACGTAAACAACGTATGAGAATGACACAGAAGAGAAGATATTGTTGAATATAGTCATTGTTGTTTTGTTTTTACGCACAAAAAGTATTCTCGACGCTTCATAAAATTAAGGTTGAACCACTGCAGTCACATGACTGTTTTAACGATGTCTTTAGTACCTTTCTGAACCTTGAAAATGTTGATTATATTGCTGCCTATGGACGAGTCAGATAGCTCTCGGATTTCATCAAAAATATCTTAATTTGTGTTCTGAAGATGAATGAAGGTCTTACATGTGCGGAACGACATGAGGGTGAGTAATTAATAACAGAACTTTCATTTTTGGTTGAAATAACCCTTTAAGTTTCCCCGTAATCACAATATAAAACATACTTTTCAGAGCTCTTTCCATGTTTATATGGATAGTGAGTTTCTCTTAGAAGTGACACTCTACCTGGCAGAGTCAAAAACAGTATGTTTCTACATTCAAACGATTTAACTTCTTTCGTGACCTCTATAAACCTGGACACCTCTAACCCTGCTCTCTTTGCCATGCGACGGGTGGCTCTCAATCCTCTTGCTAATGGGCTTTTAATGCCTTCGCATTATTGTGGCATGTACAATGGCCGGCATGCTGAGGTTTTGTCACGGGCTTCTCTAAAACAGTTATTAGGCCCCCAAACTTTCAGGGGCGAGTGACCAATAAAAGAAGGAGCAGGTCCTGGAAACGGGGGAGATGGGAACAGGGTTTGGGGTCAGAGGGCACAGGCCGAAGCGGAAACGGGAGACAGAGATGGAACAATGCTGAGGGCTGGACCAGCAGACAGAGATGGAGGGGGGCGACTGCGCACAAAACACCAGGAAGACAGGGATGAGCAGAGAACAGAGGGAGGGGAAAACAGATGGTTAAAGAAGGGAAAGAGAAAAGAAGAAAGGCCTCAATCAGGAGAGAATCGGTGCCTGCGTCAAATGCATATGGTCCACTGTAAAGAGAAATTACAGTGTCACAAACAGATTGATAATTTAATATAAACTAGAAACTTTAGGAAAATGAGAGACGTGGATCATTTTAACTTTCACCTTAACATGAGTTGTTAACTGGAGCTTTAAGCACGACGAAGATGGCGTATAAAAATAACACATATTTATGAAAAACTAATGGAATCATATTTGGGGCGTTTCTTCCGCTTTTATGACCGAATTATTATGTTCTAATGCTTAAAGCTCAGTTCAGCGCAAGCTTAATTGAATTCTTACTTTTATCCTGAAACTGCCTTTTTGATGCTCTTTTGAAACCATAACAAATTACGAAACTTGCAGTTCATTGTTGGCAGTCTTCCCTGCAGATGAGAAAAAAAGACTCTCGATTCATCCAAAACGCTTAAGAAAGTTTTAAATCTGGCAAATAGGCTATCGCTGTTTTGTACGTTACATTTCTGAGTATCTCTCTAAAAACCGGTAGATAATAATAAATACTAATAATTATTTATATTAGTGGACTTTGTGGTCAGTGTGAGTTCGAATTCGTACGAATTAGCCACCTCGTAAAATACGTACGAATTGCTGTGAGATCGGGTTGCAAATTCAGCATCATCCAAAAGCAAACTTGCTATTTGGGTTAGGTTTACTTTTTTTTTTTTTTTTTTTTTTTTTACATTTATAAATCATCACAAGAAGGCCTGCTGAATTAAAACAATAAAAGTTCTCCCAGACCCGCGGTCACCTGCATTCCTTGATCAGTTGTAATGAGGTAAAGATGACAACAGCGCATTGTGTCTCTTCTGATCGTTTGGACTTGAAAGATGCAACAACATGAACCTTTGCCCTCTGATTTCCATTAGGACACACCCGAACCGCTCACTTTATCTTGATCGCCGTGGGAATGAGAAAAAGAGCGAGAGGAAACTGATTTAGCCTAGCAGCTAATTTCACATAAAAACAAGATGCTAGCTACACTTTTGTAGGCACTTTGTGTTTGCAAGTGTTTGAACACATCGGTTATTTTTATAATCTTTATGTGCTCGTCCATTCTTCTTTGAGTGTCGATATTTCCAGTGTTATCGTGTTTATCAAGTTTCACAGAAACTTTCTCCCAGTAAACCATAAACTGACCTTTCTAATAGCTATTTCAAGTTACCTTTAAGCATTATCGCAGACGGTTTCGTAGCATATCTGTCCATTAAACATACACATATACGTCGAGTAAACCAATGCAGAATGTGAATGAAGATCATTGCTCTGTCCCTGTCAAATATTTAATTACATATGTGACCCTGGACCACAAAACCAGTCATAAGTTGCACTGGTATATTTGTAGCAATAGCCAACAATACATTGTATGGGTCAAAATGAAACATTTTCTTAAATGCCAAAAATCATTAGGATATTAAGTAAAGATCATGTTCCATGAAGATATTTTGTAAATTTCCTACCATAAATATATCAAAAATTATTTTTTGTGCGTGAAAATGCATTGCTAAGGACTTAATTTGGACAACTTTAAAGGCGATTTTCTCAATATTAAGATTTTTTTTTAACCCTTAGATTCCAGATTTTCAAATAGTCAAATATTGTCATAGCATAACAAATCATACATCAATGGAAAGCTTATTTATTCAGCTTTCAGATGATGTATAAATCTCAATTTCCAAAAATTGACCCTTATGACTGGTTTTGTGGTCCAGGGTAGCCTAACTGTGCCGTAATGAACCAACAGTTACACTGTAATGAGTATAGGCTATTTTAAGGGTTGTGTTTCAAAATCATTTCAAATTGTATGTATTTATGGAATATGCCACCCAAATCCGTATACATTAAGCACACACACACACACACACACAAAAAAAAAAAAAAAAAAAAAAACGATGAAAAACACTTAAGAGAACTGTGCTTTTCTTTTCTTGGTTTCAAATAATTTCTCATATAGTTACTCAATTAAAGAAATAACTAACCACTTTTGTGCGTTTAATGCATCATGAATTTAGTAGCCTACTAACATATTTTACATTATTAAAAGGCAGATAACTATCGCTCATGGGTTTTAATCCCTTGTTAAACTCTCGGTAACCTCTGTTTCTCTGTCTTTCTCCAGTTCTCTGCCCTCTCCTCGGGCGTTTGTTCTTCATTCGCTCTTTTTTTGCGCTTAAGAAAGGAATTTTCTGCTTCCATTTACTCTGTGATTCTCTTTACTCTGTATTTATCTGAAAACACAAGTACTTTGTTCTGCACTCGCTGTATTTACACGACGCAAGGCATGAATACGAATGAATAAAATGAAAGAGCCTTCAGAGGAATAACAAGATAATAATATGGAGTGCTTTTGACCTGTCTTATTTTCTTTCAGGTCTTTTAATGTGGTTTAATTATCTGCTAGCAAAAACTTACAGAGGCCACAGCCATGTAATGAGTCTAACGGAAGCACAAAGCATTATATTAACACTCATTCACGTTTAGCCCGTTCAAAATGCGCTAATAAAATATTTGCTCCCTTCTGCACTGCCACGCGCCATATGGCAAAGGCCAAACAACGGGGCGTCATAAATGAGTAATTTGGGTTGTTCTGTTTGTTTTAAAGTTGTGAGAACAACATAAACTGTGTGAAGATGCTCGGGAATCCAGTTACCCTGCTGAGAGTTAGTTTATTCGTGGGGAGCAGCTCTGAAGTGTCAAAACAGTCCAATAAAAGAGCGAGAAAACCTTGTCATTTAATGCCGGACATTTTAAAGCTCAGGACTTCTCACCGCGAGCGATTATAGAGCCCATTCTAATCTGAAGTCCATTATTATTAGATTATTATTATTCATAATAATTAAATGCTTTGATAATTCAGTCATTAAAAGCCTAATAATAATAATAAAATTAATTGATAAAACTCAGCCGTCGTCATTATTATTATTAGTCGTAGTTGTAGTCGCCTTCTCTGAGGTAAACCATTGTAAAGTGCTGGTATCCATCAAGGTATTTGTCATGATATAACAGCAGATTATAGCAAATCATGAGTCCAATTGTGTGTGAACGATGAGCGCGTTCACATCGCCCCAGGAGGCGCGTCACATCTCACATCTAATCACTGAGGGGGTGAATGAAAACAAGCCCGATCCTTGACAAATATTTCCGTAAACGTTGACGTATCGCTCGGTGTTTTGTTGTGTTCTGGAAGCGGTCGAACCCCCAGAATCATCCATCCGTACAGTTTGGTCTGGGCGACACCCCGGTGGAAACGTCACCCTATACGAGCCGCCCCTAAATCCGTCGTCCAATGATCGAAGCGCGTCCTGAGCGCCTGAGAGCCGCCGGGATAAAACCTCAGCCGGGCCCGTCAGCCGCTCTTACGGCTCCGTTATTCTGGAGAAACTCTAATCCACACCTCTGATCAGACAAACAGAATATGTGCCATTATAACTGACACTGTGGCGTTGGATAAAAGCCGTCGGATATTTCCAAGCGTTTCTTCTCCAAAAGGTAGGCTAAAACATGCATTATTATATTAATTTTTTGCGCATTGATGTGATGTGGATTTTATGGGGTCGGCAGCTGTAAACTTACTGATACCTGCAGATTCTTCAGCCAATAACTATAGTGTCTCATATAATCTACAGTAGGCCTATAACGCGAAATAGAACAAGACAAATCTTTTAAAAACGAGGAGCTTGACGTCAAATAACTCTTCGACTAAACATAGAGTGCTTAAGTATCGAAGATGAGAGTCTGTGTTATGCAAATAGTCATTAATAAATATTAAATAATAAATATAACAATAGCCGTAACTGCCAGGTTCACCATAAAATGTCCTTTTGCAGGGAGTAAAAGGAATATTTTCACGCAAGACCTCATATGGACTAAAACACAGCAAATTAAGTGAGAGTGGACACTTGGACATTTAACCAGGACATCAAGAGACCAAGACTTCTCTGAGAAATGTCCAACACAACTGGGCGAGGTAAAAATAATAAACTAGTTATTTTGAAATCTATATACCGATCACATGAAATGTCTAAAAATGAAGAACAAGTGCCGCATTTATTCAGGCATCCATGTTCATCATTGTGTTCAAGAAACTATTCAGCGAATATCAGACAAACCTTCCTTTTTTATTTTGCTTGTTTATTTTACAAATACTGTATAATGTTAGAACAATCTAGAAAATCTAAATGTCCATAAATTGACAGTAGTGGTTTGGCATTTTATTAAGTTATGTGTCAATAACTAATATATTATAGGAAAATTTCTGGTTGTGCGTGTGACGAACTCACGTGAGGAATAACAAATAACAAAATGAGGTCTTATAACTCACGTATAACAAATCCTTAAATTCTTAAGTGTAATTCATCCGAGTTTGATATTTGTTTTCCAATAGGCCTAGTTTATCTTTCGATTGCACTGCAGAAGAAGGGAACCAGCAATCTCTAGAGGAGTTGGACATAAAGTCTTTACTCGCACAGATATTGACTTTTCGTTTAGAGGGTTAATGGCTTAAATCGGTTCAACAATTGAGTAAACCCGTCCCAGAAACCACCGCGTTTAAAAGAGCATTATAATACATTGAGTTTTGTCGATATTTTAGTAATAGATATTTGAACACATAGTGGTTGATATTGACATTCGCAAAAGGCCCATATTTTTTCCTGACTTTATTAGTGCGGCGATGGAGAGAGAAATCGTTCGGTTTTTGGTCGTGAAAACCGCTTTCCCGCTTTTCTCTTTTTTACGTGAAATTTTTTTTTTTTTCAATAGCGCTAATATTGCGTTTTAAGGGGTTGCTTTTACGTAGCTTACTATATAAAATGTTTTAAATTACTTTACACAACAGCACGTATAACATTTTTTGTAGAAGGTTTTTCGGTCTCATTTTTACTTTACTGTTTCTCTTTTCGTTCACGTTTCCATATCTATAATTTAAATGATTTCTGTTCTCATTCGTTCATCGAAATACAATTATTATTGTCTAAATTTGTTGGACTTTTGTCTCGGGATTTTTCTTTTCCCCTTATTGCGTACTGAAATAAATCAGTAGGCTAACTAATTTTATGAAATTGAAATTGAGTGTCCATAATGTCAGGCATAACTAAAGCATAACTAAAGCATAACAAGTAAAAATCGCTTTTGTAAATTTTAAATATTTAGTTAGGCTAACATCATTTTTGTAAGAAACGCGCTTAATTTTTTGAAGTTTAGGCCATGATCCAAAATAAATCTGGTTAAAATCTCTTTTAATAAATTAATAAATACGAAAATATCCCAACCCTATAACATTATCATAAACTATTTAAATCCATGATAGAAACAAAACTAGGCTTTACTGTAACCCTTTGCTGCTGAAAAATGAACGTATAACGAACCACCTTAAATTTGTAAAGCACTAGAATATGTGCGTGTGTGTGTGTGTGTGTGTGTGTGTGTGTGTGTGTGTGTGTGTCTGTATTCTCCTGGGGTTTCTCTGCTTTAATATCCTGTCGCTTGCTGACTCTTGGCGAGGAGAGTTTGACACACTCCGCTAACACCGTTAATAGCGCCGTTTGATGTGGAAATGAAAGCTGCAAAAGAGCAAAAGGGGAAGAAGAGACTGAATGGGTTAAATTAAAAGTGAGGCTCTTCTGAGAGTCACTGGTGCAGCGCAGCATGAAACACGAGCGCCGACAAATTTCGTCACAAAAGGGCGCATGACAAAAACACGAAAAAAGAACATTAAAATCTGCTGTTCTTTATTAAATCAATTTTCCAGACACTAAAAAACAACAAAAATAGTAATAATGTTTACTTGTTATTGAATAAGTTTTCTTATGAACATCTTAAATATATGATATTTAAATATTTTTACAAGTAATTTTTGCACTTGTTCACGTACAACCCAGTGCAATGAATTTCATTCAAATAATATTCTTTCTCTCTGAGAAATGTTGAAATGTTTTATAGTTTCCTTAGTGTAGATTATTTCACAAAAAAATGTTCATGGCTTAAATGAAAAATAGCAGTAGGTATTATTAGTTTATGTATTATTATGACTACTTTCATATCTGAGCAGAGTTAGAGTCAGTAAAGCCGAATATTCTTCATCAGGCAGATTGTGCTGCTGTTTGTCATGAGATCCGGATCTGGAACTTTTCCCCCAGAAAACCTGCACAGAGCGGTCTAGACCAGAAGCTGTCAATATACAGTACCTGTAGGTTTATTTGATGCTTTGAGGGAGTGATGTGTGGAGAAAAACAATCCTGAGAAGCTGAGAAAACATTGGAAATGCTGTAGACATTGTAGTATAGTAGGTGATATGTAACTGCAGAGTGAAAAGGAACCTGGAAAGGTTTTATTCTGGATACTGTTCATGCAAAACTTTCAGAAGAGTGTTAATATGATTTGGCAATTACCAAGAGAAACCTGTAGCCTTCTCTTTTTGCTATGAGACAAATGAAATGTAATCTCACAGAGCCAGTGTTCGGTTGGCGTGATGTTTATGTGCGTTCATGTCCTTTCACCCCCAGGTCATGGGGGTCTTAATCAACTAGGTGGCATGTTTGTGAACGGTCGGCCGCTCCCGGAAGTCATCCGGCAGAGGATTGTGGACATGGCGCACCAGGGCGTGCGACCCTGCGACATCTCACGGCAGCTGAGGGTCAGTCACGGCTGCGTCAGCAAGATACTGGGCAGGTAAAGAGTCCAGGAACACTTCAAACACACACTTGACAAAATCAACAATGACGGGATGTATTTTATGAACACATTCACTGACTGTTTTATTCTATTTTTTTCTTTGTTGAGTGTCCTGTGCTCCACTGTCAGACATACTGAATGCGAATGAATCTGCAGCAAATGCTATATTAGTAATTTGTTTTGTTTTTATTTGTTGTCTGGATGCCCTAATGTCATCAGGCACAGGCAGTTTCAGCCTATCTGACATTTTATTTTGTAAAGATTACATATATTGGCCAAGTTGCACTTGCAAGAAATTGGTGCTGGTTTGTTCTAAAGTAAATGTGCCATATCAAGTACTCATGATAAAACATTACACACAATATATAATAAAGCCGCTTTTCCACCCAGACAAATTTGTCCCAGGACTTTTTTCCCCCAGACCTGTTGCTGTCTGCGTTTGCATCGCAGTCTAAAGTACTGTGAAGAGTAGTCCGGTCCTGCTGGATTTCATCCTCTGCATATGAACTTAATAAAGCCTGAACCTCATCGTTGGTCCAACGGTCGTATTTTTAAAACTCCACTGTTCGAATTCGAATAGCGGCACCCACCGCTGCAGACTTTTGAAAATGGTGGTTGAAATAAAATGCTGTGTGGAGTCAACCAATCAAAATGCTGCGTGAACTCAACCAATCAGCCCAAGTCTCACCCCCGAATGTTCCTGAACTTTGAAAAAAGTACTACCTCGTGAGCAGGGACTTTCTGAGGGGGAAATTTTTACCCGGAACTTCATTTAGACACTGGTTCCTGCAGTCAAAGCACACAGAGTACCACCTCAAAGTTCCTAGCTCCTGGTAAAAGTTCCTGCGGTGGAAAAGCATCTTAAGACAATATACAACACAGACTGAGCAGATCAAATCTAGCAGAAATAAATTAAGAATAAGTGAGTAGACGGGTGACCGAAGGATGTGGCGACAGCAGTAATTGAAACTCTCTATCATCAGGTACATTTGAGTTTTGTTTTAATGGTCATTTCGCTTTCAGGTACTATGAGACAGGCAGCATTAAACCAGGAGTCATTGGAGGCTCAAAGCCGAAAGTCGCGACTCCTAAAGTGGTGGAGAAGATAGCCGAGTACAAGCGGCAGAACCCGACCATGTTTGCGTGGGAGATCAGAGACCGACTGCTGGCCGAGGGAGTTTGTGACGGTGACACTGTGCCCAGCGTCAGCTCCATCAACAGGTACCTGAACTCTGACCTCAGGGAAAAAAAGGTCAACAGTCCTTAATTTTCTTTGTCCAAATTCTGTTAACCTCTTTCTCGATGAACTCTGCTAACCTGCTGTTTCCTTCTCTCACAGGATTATTCGCACAAAAGTTCAACAGCCTTTCAACCTTCCTCTGGACAGTAAAGGCCTCAGTCCTGGACATACACTGAGTAAGAATATCCACTAATAATTCCCAATAATCTTGTATTCCAGTTCATTCCGTTCAATGAAATGAAGTAATAATGCTGCCTGTTTGATTTTGCACAGTTCCCAGTTCAGCTGTCACTCCTCCGGAATCTCCTCAGTCGGATTCTCTGGGCTCCACCTACTCCATCAGCGGCCTGCTGGGAATCCCACAGACCAGCGCCGAGGGCAAGAGGAGCCACGACGACAGTGAGTGTCCAGCATTATTAGTGTACTGTAATGCTCGCTGGGCAGAGGAGCAAAAGGTCCTCAGTTTGAGGCCTTTCTGTCCTCATGTTCTCCCCGTGTTTGTGCAAATTTCCCCCACAATCCAAAGACATACAGAATAGGTGAACTTGGGACACTAAATGGTGAAAATGAAAGTGCAAATGTCTGTGAGCTCTGTGATTGACTGGCCATCCATGAGATATCCAACATCCCCACAACCCAGTTTGGAAAACCTAATGCAGTTTCAGACAATGACAGAATCTCCAGACAGACACTAAATAAGCATGACATACTGAATCATGCTGTTCTGATGTTCCTTATATTGCTGTTTACCTGAGGGAGAATTTCGATCATTTCGATCTTTAAACATTAAATAAAATTCCAGGTAGGGTTGAATTAGGGAAAATGCACTGGAAGTAAAAACAGTGGAAGTAAAAAAGTCTTTGACCGTCACTAAGTGAATCTGTGATGAATCGTTTTCAGGATTTGCAATATAAATGCGACTCAAATGTCTTTAAAAGAGAGCGCAGTAAATAAAGAATGCACTTTGATTGTGAACATGTCAGGCGATCAGGAGAGCTGTCGGCACAGCGTGGACTCTCAGGGCAGCGGCAGCGGACCCCGGAAACAGCTGAGGACCGAGCACTTCCCATCTCAGCAGCTGGACTGCGGCTTTGAGCGGCACCACTACAGCTCCGACACATTCAGTCAGACCGGGAAAACAGAGCAGGTACTACAATACTGGAGCACAGGGGAAACGCTCATGCAGTGCACACGGATACTCAACTACTAACTCCCTCTCTCTCCTGCAGTCGCTCTATCCTCTCTCACTCATCAACGGCAGCTTGGATGAGGGTAAAAGTGGCTCAGCTATCAGTCGAAACCTGGCAGCACATCAGGGATACACAGTGGTTGCAGGTAATAACCGTAATACACTTTAATTCCTCTTTGTCATTTGTTCTCTGCTTTAGAGCGATATTTCCATTTACTGTATGAAAAGACACTTCCAGAGTGTCATGTCCAGCAATACATTACACAGTTCATTTAGCTTAGTCCTGTATAGTACATACTGCATTCCTCAAACTCATAATTCATATTTAATTGTTTTATTTGTAATTTGCGCCATCATTTAGCATATGTGCTTACACGGTCTGTGATTACTGTAATCCATTTCATTGTACATCAATTAACATTCATACATGAATTTTTCCACCTGTCTGTCAACCTGTTGCTCCGCCCCAGAAGCTCTACAGCCCCTCCCACTCTGTCTGAAACAGGAAATGTCACCTGAGGTGAACAGCTCAAGCCCCTCCCCCAACATCATCGCTAATTCAGCTTTCCTGGAGCTCTCTTCCATTTCGGCTCCGTCATCAGTGTCCATCGCTAACAGTTGCAGCAATGCCACTCATTTATCTCATGGCTTCAACTCATTTTCCCATCATGCCTCAGTGCACGGGCAGTTCAGCAGCCCGCCCCTCATCGCAGGTAAAGCTTCATGCATCCATAGCACATGACCGTCGCAGTTAGTCCAGCTGTCTGGTGTTTTGGTACTCTAAGACAAAGCAATGAGTGGATTGGTTGACTGTTTCAGGGAGAGATGTGGCGAGCTCCATGCTGCCCGGTTATCCTCCGCACATCCCGTCGGCCGCTCAGACGGGCTTCTCCTCGTCCACCATCACCGGGATGGTAGCAGGTGAGGGAGCTTTTTGAATTCTTCTGCATGTAGTGGTGCTTGTGTCACTATTCAGACTGATTTCTTTCTAGTTGTTAAAGACGCCCTGTGGTGGAAATCAAGTTTTAATGTTGTTTATATGTCTATGTGGTGTTTTAAATATGCTTTAAGACAAACCATGTGCAAATTCATAAATCAACACCATTGCTGAGTATTTTCTCCTTAAAACTGCAGTGATCTCAGAATCAGAATCATTCTGATCTAAAGAAAGTCTTAAACCTGTGGTTTGAAATAGCTGGTGTTTGTGACAAACTACCTTGTAACCAGTCATGTCAACATGCCGGTGGACTTTAGCATATCATTAACAGCGAACTAGCAGGGGAGTCTCGAGAGAAGGTTATCCCTGTATATTTTTCTGTTGATATGAAAAATCGTGTAGATTTAGCAATATGGTGGGTGTATGATGTATATTACGATGTTATGATGAATTATATACCTTTCTCCACTGACGTTCTGAGTTGTTCAAAGCTTTTGTAAGGATACTGATTGTTAGAAGACAGCTGTCTGACTCTGACATGGTGAACAGAAACAACACATTTTCAGCTGTTTGATAATGTAGTCAAACAAAAGGCTAATCATATTAATTACCGTTATGTGTCCGACGTTGTAAAAAGTGATACAATTGTGCAGCGTTTACCTCAGGCGTGAGCGAGTGGAGGCGGGGCTAATTTGGATATTCACGTATACTAAATTAGGCAAGAGTGTAAAGTTACATTCAAGCTATTTTAAAGCATGAAGAATTTTTTTTTCACAGGAAAAAAAACATTTAAATATGTCATTTTGGTGATCAAAGATGAGTTTTAAGGGATAAAATTATTGACTACAGGGGGGACTTTAATTAAAGTGAGGGTCATACCCATCACTGGCTGTGTGAAATCTCCTTATTCTTTTTACAGTGGACATATTTGTGGTGTGAAATACAACAGATGTGTTCAGTTCAGACAGCAACAAAGGGTTAGTTTACCCCAAAATGAAATTTCTGTCATTAATTACTCACTATGTCGTGTCACCTTCGCTCATCTTCGGAACACAAATTAAGATATTTTTGATGAAATCCGAGAAGTATATGACTCGTCCATAGACAGCAATATAATCACCACTTTCAAGGTCCAGAAAGGTACTAAAGACATCAGGTAAAACAGTCGACTTGACTGCAGTGGTTCAACCTTAATTTTTTTTTGAAGCGACGAAGAATACTTTTTGTGCGCAAAAACAAAACAAAAATAATGACTTTATTTGACAATATCTTCTCTTCTGTGTCATTCTCATACGCTGTTTACGTCCAGCGCTTCCAGGTTCTATATCAGAATGCCGACTCATTATTGGCCGGCTCCTGCGTCAGCATTACACGCATACGTAATGCTGGTCACGTGAACAGTGTCAGCCAATAATGAGTTTTTGCGCACAAAAAGTATTCTCGTCGCTTCATAAAATTAAGGTTGAACCACTGCAGTCACGTCGACTGTTTTACCGATGTCTTTACTACCTTTCTGGACCTTGAAAGTGGTGATTATATTGCTGCCTATGGACGAGTCATATACTTCTCGGATTTCATCAAAAATATCTTAATTTGTCTTCCAATGATTGAACGAAGGTCTTATGGGTGTGGAACGACATAAGGTTGAGTAATTAATGACAAGATTTTCATTTTTGGGTGAACTAACCCTTTAAAATCACAAAGTACGCCTGTGAAGCAAATTTGACCTGCCCAAAAACACAGGACTAGTCTCAATGATGCTTCTGAGGCATGAGCCAGTAAGCAAACCTATATATATCCTAGTGTTAGTGCCACTCATTTGCAGGGTCTGCTTCATTAGAATTATCCGCAAACACACATTGGATTTGGCACAGGTTTTAAGCCGGATGCCCTTCCTGATGCAACCCAGAACTATGAGAGTCAACGACACAACTAATCCACAAGCATAAAGGCACTTACTGTGATTTCTGTTCTTTAAAAATTCATTTCTGCATTTCACCTCTGCTCTAGCTTATGCACTAATCTAGCTTTGACTTTAAACTTGTATGCTATGAATCTGGCTCTTATGACAAATGGCTTGTGATGTTCCTCATTTGGATAAAAACATCTGCTAAATGAATACATGTAAATGCTTAGCAACAGCTTCGCACAGGCAAGCGCCACTCGCATTTTCTTTGGGAAATGTAACAATCTAGTTTTGTGATTAAAACAGTGGACTCATAAATGCAGTTTCTCTGAAAACTAATGGTGATAAACATGGTGCGGTATGAATTTGAGGAGCGCGTGAGAACGCCGGGAGGCCGGTTTAGAGATTAACAGAAGGACGGGTGGGTTAATAAGTAGCCGGTTTGCTTTGGAGGGAACGGAGCAGGAGTTCCGCCCTGCTGCCTGCAGCGGCCCCTCTGCTCCCGACCACCCAGGGGCCCCACTGAGGGGAGCATGATTATGAGTCCGAGAGAGACCAGAGAGATGGAGACTGAGGTGGAGACAAACCATGAATGAGTGCACAATCTATATGGAAAGCATATACAGAGAGTATATCCATTAAGGAACAAACGGCAGGAGCGGTACGAGCTCTGCTGAGACTGTGATGCACTTTTCTTTTTTTCATCTGAAGTCTGCCCTGCCAAGCGCGAAATGAGAGGGTCTGATTTATTATTTTTCTGGTGGGCTCGCTGAGAGGAAGCGTTCATACACAATTACTCACTGAAGGGGGGGGATTCAATCCGGCTCCCATAATTACCAATTAGATATTGGAATGTTAAAAAAAAGAATGGCAGAGGGAGGCATGAAAGGCTGAAGGAGGAAGTGAGGGATGGAGAGACGCTGAAGCAGTCTGACTGTATGCACCAGTGAGCAGCCGTCCACCTGCCCGCGGGATTAATGGTTTACAAGCGCCTCTAACCGCCGAGTGAATGATGTGCCAGACCTCAAGCTGCCAAAAGCACAAACGGACTCGCACAACACTTACAGGATCTGTTTCAAACTGAGGATCTGGTTGACATGACTGTTGTCTTGTTTAATGTGTTTGTAATCAGGTGTGTGTTCACTTGTAGGACCAGAGTACACGGGCCAGACCTACAGCCACCCGCCGTACACGTCCTACAGCGACGCCTGGAGATTCACCAACTCCAGCATATTAGGTGAGTCCAGCAGAGTCAACACTGTGTCTTGTGAGGACTACATGGTTGTCTAGTAAAGAAAAAATGCACTAATGACCTGCATACACCCAAATGAGACTGCCGTGCCCTTCAACTATTGCATAAAGTGTCCTCTGAAGTAGGTTTACCCTCTGCCAGTAACTTTGCGCCTTCAGGCTATTGAGCTTTTCTGTGGAAATAAATAATGCCACAGTCATAAGACGGCCGTTAGCCCTCAAGCTATAGAATTATACAGCAGACCATTTCAAAAATACAAAAAAAGCAAATATCTTACCTCCTACCAAAGTCCCTTTCAAGGAAAGTCTGTTCAATCAGCGGCCATATTTACAACACCTCCGGGCAGCTCTTTCGGGCATCCAAGACCAAGTCCTATCTATTTGAATGGGGGAATCCTGAAATTTCAAAAACTGCTAGGCGAACTCACAATTAAATAACATATTTCAAATCAGCAACAAAATCTGACATGAACTGTCCCATAAATATTGTTTCTTATGCTCAAATAGCGTTAAAAAGCTTATTTTTCAGGCTAGATGAGCCAATGCGCATGTGCAGTCCTAAACGCGAGCCTCTAACGGCAGCTGCAGTGACGCAATGACTTTATCAATCAGCGATTGGCTCTTTTACTTAGAACGCGGGACGTATTCCGCCATATTGCGAGTTGCAGTTTCTCCAATTCATAACTAAAAAGAGTGAACCGTCTTTCTATATCTTATAGTCTTTGACCGGTCTCAAAAATACAAAGCAAGCATACATCTTACCTCCTACCTTGACTATACGCAGTAATATATTGATTACATCACTGTCGCCCTCTGCAGGTTCCCCGTATTACTACAGTTCCGCCGCGCGAGCGCCGCCTCCCTCCACCGCGGCGTACGACCATCTCTAGTACCGGAGAAGAACGGACACGAGTTTCTCTTTTTACAGCGGAAGAATCCAGTGAAAGACACGAGGAGTATAAAGAAAACATATTGATGGACGATGCCTATTATTGCCTGTAAAACTATTTATGTCCTTTGTTCACGGCCTGATTAGGCCATTTACAACCACACGTTTACATCTTTATCCACCAGTCAGAACATCTGTTGCTTGTGTTTTTATTTCTCTGTAGCCAAAGACATTTCATACTGTTTTCATATGGCCAGAAACACTTTACCTGCACACGATTCAACAAATATATCCACACAGTTGAACATATTATTAATAATTCTAAAGAACATGAGAAACATCGCGACTTTGTTGTGGTGTTTCAATAAGACGAGCAAATCATTTTGACGAGCACGTGACATTTTATCAACTGTGGATTGGAGCTGATGACCGTTATTCATACATCAGATATTCAAACGAAACAGAAATAACGTTACCTTTAAAATGATTTGCCGTATTTCTAATGGATTATCAAAAACATCACATTCAGAAGTAGCATATTCAGTCCAAACCATTAAAGATGTTTAATGTTTTGGGCAATATGTAAATAATGTAGAGAAGGCAAACGTACCCCTATTAAAATGAAATTCATTTATATTCTACACATGATTATTAGGGCTGAACTGTGTGGGAATTCATTAGTTTTAAAATGTTTATATTCTCGCTTCTATTTTTCCATTTTATCATGCTTATATTTCTGTGATTAAACGAGTTTTGAGTTTCAGAGATTACGTTTTATTGTACTGTTAATTATATTATTCAAATGTAAATTAATAATTTCTACAGAATTATTTTGAATTAAATAAAGCATGACAAAGTCCACTGTTGTCTTTTCCTCATTTATCTGTTTTGTACCATAATAATAAGCGTAGTTGTAAATTAGTAGCCCAGTATATTCCATATTGTCAGAATATAACAGCTTGAATGATTTTTCTTTAATAAATCAAACTTATATAATTATATATAGGCTGCTGCTAGACCAGGGTAGTTGGTGGTGATGATTATGGTGTTTCTACTGTTTTCCTATTGAAAACTATAATTTATTATGTTGCGTATTTTTCGCCAGTCAGCGGTTTAACTGAACACATGAAAGGGACAAAAGCAATGATCCTGAAAACATGCGCATCTGTTTAATTTCCTTTTTTATTTTCTGCATCACGTACTTTTATTTGCAATTATTTCTCGCCTCTTTGTGGCCTCATTATAATGGCTCTTTAACGAGGCCACGGTTCGACGGTGCCGCGGCCCACCTGGATCCGCCGAGCGCGCGCGCGCGTGATGAACGAGCGGCCGTTTCCACGCGGAAACCATGAGCACGAGCGCCCGGGGCTCCGGTGCACGAGAAGAATCCTGAAACGACAAAAACACCGTCCGTCGAATTAGTAGCTATGTCGTATAACTAAATGTACGGGAATGTTCATAACATCATTTTAACCATTTAGAAATGAGCTAGTTGTGAAATCACACACGACAATCACCTTCCTGATGTTACAGAAGTCTTTCACTTCTGGATATTATTATCATCCAGAGTTTTTCCTGCAAAGTAGCTGCTCCTAACACACACCCACCCACCTACCCAGCAATTGGGTTGTTTTAACCCAGCGGTTGGGTTAAATGTTTGCCCAACTTGCTGAGTAGTTTTATTTAACTCAACTATTGTTTAAAACTTACTGTATCGCTTGCTTAAAATGAACTCAAAGTATGTTGTAAATTAACATTTATTAATATGTTTAGTACATAAAAATGTATTAATAAGTTCACTCTAAAAAATGCTGGGTTAAAAACAACACAAGTTGGGTTGAAAATGGACAAACCTTTTAAACTAGCGAATGGGTTAAATGTTTGCCCAACCTGCTGGGTAGTTTTATTTAACTCAACTGTTGTTTAAAAATGACTGTATTTCTTGCTTAAAATGAACCCAAAGTATGTTGGAAATTAACGTTTATGAATAAGTTTAATGAATAATAATTAAACAATAAACATTTATTAAATTGCTTCTTAATAAATGTTCACCTTTTGATTATTATTGTTGCCTCTTGTATTAATTTATGTCTGATTTTTAATTTCCAACCTATTTTGGGTTCATTTTAAGCCTGACATATAGAAATTTTTAAACAATAGTTGAGTTAAATAAAACTGCCCAGCATGTTGGGCAAACATTTAACCCAACCGCTGGGTTAAAACAACCCAATTACTGGGTTTGTCCATTTTCAAACCAACTTGGGTTGTTTTTAACCCAGCATTTTTTAGAGTGCACCATTTCCCAATATAGAAAATAAAGCATAATTATATTATAAAGTTATAATCACTGAAAATTGAGTTTTATTTCTATTCATATGAAGGTGTAAATAATATAGCCTGTCCTTCAAATCTGTTTCCTGCTTTACCTCATACACATGTACAATTTTACACCAATTATGCTTAATAACCCAACAACATGTAAGGTCATGTAAACTGTGTTCTTAGTAAGGAAACTGTTTAAGAACAGTTTAAGGCAAAACCTGATCAAAACCCGATTTCGCTCTGCATGCAAACACCTTCACCGCTATGCGCATGTCCGTTTCAAAACTCTGTCATTTCGAATCTCATGTAAACGCTTTGTCAGGTTTATAAAACGAGCTGATGTTTGATAGTCTGAAGTGTATTGCTGTGCATGTCAGCGCACTCACTGAAAACATTTAAACTTCTGTTCAGGCATGCAGAAACTAATAACTAGGAACAAAAATGTACAAGTGTGTGTGTGCCTTTCATGGAGGCAAAAATGACACAAAATCCCCTCCTGTCATCAACCTCAAAAAATGTCTGCCAGCGATGCCAACTGGGCTCCTGCCCGCTGCGAAACGACCACAACTATCAAACCTTGATGCTGCTGAAATCCAAAGAGAGTGAGAAAACAAGAATGTGTGGCCATAAAGGCAATGATAATACTTCCTCGCTGTCTCTTTTAACAGCCTCTTTCTGTATTTGTGCCTCATTCACACCGTCGCCCCTCCCGTCCCCTCGACTGTGGCCCTATTAGCACGGCGCTCGGCTGTCGCTCTGCCAGTAATGAGTCCGGCAGCACAATACGGGCACCGGGCTGGAACAGCTGAGAGAGGACAAAGCATCTGAAAATGGGGCTGGCGCAGAGGGCACCGAGAGACGGCAGGGCCAGGAGTGTGTGGGCATGTGTTACTATCATCACAGGAGCCAAATCAGAGGCAGACAGGGGCCCTTTCAAAAAGGCAGCTCACTGTTGGTGTGCTAATGCTGTGTGTGTGTTACAGAGAGAGAGAGAGAGCAAACCTTTACACTCCGCTATCTTCCACCGATCGACAACGACAAACTCAAAGTCCCCTCTAGAACCATCGGTCTGCCAAAATAAATTAAGAGACGGTGTCATTTGACATCATGAGGCTGTTCTTCCTCAATTTGCTGGTTATTTGTGGGTGAAGAAGGTCACTGTCGCTTTGACAGAAGCACTTAACCCAGATCGGGTGAATGAACCCATCAGACTCAGTAATTAATTTCAGTAGCATGCAAACTCTATTATTATGACATGAAATCTGCACACATTTTAATGACAATTAATTAGTGATCTTTTCTATTGAGCTTATTGTCCTCAAACAGTGCGTTTGGTTGAACAGTGTTCAGATCCAATAAGTTCATTATGCAAATGGGGACAAATTGTCTCAATGGAACAGAAATCATCTTGTTTACCTTAACAAAGCTGAGGTCAATTCAACTTAAGTTGACCAAAACAGAACGATCGCTGTATTTTGAAACTTTGAGGAGCCAAAACATTGACATCCACCAGCAGGTCTGTCACAAATTAACCCTGTACAGTTTGTTTCATCACAGGTGATATTGTTTAAATGTTTGACATTAAAGCTGCAGTCCGTAAGTATTGCCTCTTTGTCGCCATCTCTGTTTGAAACCTGCAATTGCAGTTATCATCTTTACGTGGGTTGTGCATTGGCACGGCTCCTCAGCGTGGATGAATCTAATGTTTTGAGGTGTATGTGTGGGCTGTCAGTCAACACTTCAGAGTGGATATTCACTGTACTTCAGAATTACAGATGCTACGTCTTGGAAGTATGACCAAAATAAGAAAAATGTCATCTGAACAAGTATGTCTGCCACGTTTGTTCTGACCAACTGAAAAAAAAAAAAAAGTTTTAAAATAAATCGCACTACCAATGGTGATTAAATCTAACGGTCGCTGCAATGATCGTGCAAATTATTATTATTATTGTTATACTTTGTTCTATAATTTGTTATTGTTAACAACATCAACATTGCATGACTATACGTGTATTTAGTGTATATGAGCGTTATCTGTAGATTTCAATTTCTGTATAGTCTAATCTCTAATTTTCATATCATTCGAATTTCATCTAAAGAAATTGTTCTTTTAATCTCAAAAAGAAATTTAATGTTACTTATAATACGCCCCCTTTCAAAGACCCTGCCGAAATTTATTCAAGTTGCATTCCCTTTTTTTTACTGTAGCCACTCCGCAGTCCGAGCTTTCTTCATTACTATCCGCCATCAAAATGACGAGTTTAATTGTTCCAGCTACTGTGAGAAGACCCGAACCACTCAAATTAGAAAACATTATTACAAGCTTACTGTTGTGAATCGGGCTAAGGTAAGGAGATAGTTTTGAACACTGGCTGGTTATGTACTTGCTCAAAAATTGATTTTGGATCATTTTTAACCAAAAAAGTTATGGAAAGTAGCTTTAAGCAAGCATAATGAACTTTTCCTTTTACATTTTTAAGACAATAATAATATTTTGTTATTCACTTGAATATCGAACAAAAAAAATGATCATGCTTTATTTTTACTCTAAATGCCTATAAAAGATAATCCATTCAAATAATCTGTTTATATCAGTAGTATAATTTCAAATCAGTTTATTAGTTATTTACGATGCCCATTAAAATATATAAGAATAATTATACACAAATCAGGCATAACATTATGACCACCTTCCTAATATTGTGTTGGTCCCCCTTTTGCTGCCAGAACAGCTCTGACCCGTCGAGGCATGGACTCCACTAGACCCCTGAAGGTGTGCTGTGGTATCTGCACCAAGATGTTAGCAGCAGATCCTTTAAGTCCTGTAAGTTGTGAGGTGGATCCTCCATGGATCGGACTTGTTTGTTCAGCACATCCCACAGATGCTCGATTGGATTGAGATCTGGGGAATTTGGAGGCCAAGTCAACACCTCAAACTCATTTTTGTGCTCCTCAAACCATTCCTGAACCATTTTTGCTTTGTGGCAGGAGCATTATCCTGCTGAAAGAGGCCACAGCCACCAGGGAATACCGTTTCCATGAAAGGGTGTACATGGTCTGCAACAATGCTTAGGTAGGTGGTATGTGTCAAAGTAACATCCACATGGATGGCAGAACCCAAGGTTTCCCAGCAGAACATTGCCCAAAGCATCACACTGCCTCCGCCGGCTTGCCTTCTTCCCATAGTGCATCCTGGTGCCATGTGTTCCCCAGGTAAGTGACGCACACGCACCCGGCCATCCACGTGATGTAAAAGAAAACGTGATTCATCAGACCAGGCCACCTTCTTCCATTGCTCCGTGGTCCAGTTCTGATGTTCACGTGTCCACTGTTGGCTCTTTCGGCGGTGGACAGGGGTCAGCATGGGCACCCTGACTGGTCTGCAGCTATGCAGCTCCATACACAACAAACTGTGATGCACTGTGTGTTCTGACACCTTTCTATCAGAACCAGCATTAACTTCTTGAGCAATCTGAGCTACAGTAGCTCGTCTGTTGGATCGGACCACACGGGCCAGCCGTCGCTCCCCACGTGCATCAATGAGCCTCGGCCGCCCATGACCCTGTCGCCGGTTCACCACTGTTCCTTCCTTGGAGCACTTTTGATAGATACTGACCACTGCAGACCGGGAACACCCCACACGAGCTGCAGTTTTGGAGATGCTCTGACCCAGTCGTCTAGCCATCACAATTTGGTCCTTGTCAAACTTGCTCAAATCCTTACGCTTGCCCATTTTTCCTGCTTCTAATACATCAACTTTGAGGACAAAATGTTCACCTGCTGCCTAATAAATCTCACCCACTAACAGGTGCCGTGATGAAGAGATCATCTGTGTTATTCACTTCACGTGTCAGTGCTCATAATGTTATGCCTGATCGGTGTATATGGGCTGAGTTATTTCAAGATGACTAAATAATTTAAAATAAAGTTAATAAAAATGATTGATTCAGGTTGTTTAACAAATATATGGTGAAATTCAGAATTGATGTTGCATTTTGTTGTCATAAGTAGACTCTAAATGTATAAAAACGGTGTCATAAACAAAATGACATTATGGTTTGCCAGGTCTCTCAGCTTCACTTTAAAACAGTTCAGTTATTATTGATTGTGCTGGTGTTGTAGCTTTTAAGATATAATAGTTACAATCATAAGTAATATTTACATAATATCTGCCGTGTGTCAGCGGCCGCCATTCTCCATTTGGAAACAAATGACCTTTCCAAATGAGAAAATTTGACTATTTTGAAATTTTCAGGCACAAATGACCTTATTGTCTGAGAATGAATGCGTACAATGCTAAAAAGGACAAATCATAACCGTCTGTCTGTAGTCACATCACTGCAGCAGATCAAGATGTGTGGCATTTAACACCACACACACACACACACACAATACACACTTGTCGACATTCAGCTTGCTTCCCTTCTGGGGATCAAGAATGCAGCCTCTCATTGTCCCGGCGAAGCGTCTCTTCAGGCCGTGTTGTGAGTGGAGGTGATGTGGCCCAGTGCTGAAGCCAAACTCAGGTCATCGGCCGAGACGCCCCGGGCCACACAGACCTTCACCGCCTCAGAGACACAAACCAACACAAATAAGTATCTGCTAATAGAGGGACAGGATCAGCGTTTGCTCAAGATCCCTGAGTGTGTGGAACAGAACGAGAGAAAGAAACACTCACGGATATAAATATGCATTTAAACCAATGAATCCTCATCTAAACTGGAAACTTCTGATCAACAAAACTAAAGTAAGAGGAGACGCAGGGATGGATAGAAATGCTACTTGTGAAAAAAATGGTATTTGCATTTACTGTCTCTTGCATCTCTCCATCTGGGTAAGCGACCTCCAACAAACAACACAAGATGAACACTGGGGAGCGATGAGGAACGCTGCAGGTGGAAACACGAGAATGCTGGGCAGATGGAGAATGAGCGTGGAGAAACTAGACTCGAAAGAGCCGGAGTTAAGGCATCATCCGCAGCGTCTGAGCGCGAGCAACGACACAAAGAGGAATTCAGAGGGATGATGTCAGGAATTTTTGTGACAGACCATGCGAGAACGAGAGAGATGGAGGTGAGTGCCGGTTAGGACCCTTAATGAAGTAAAGCCTCCGCTTGCCTTTTTAATTACTCAACCAGGCCTGACAAGCGGCCACAAAACCCTTCAGCCAGACGGACGTGCAGGAACAAAAACACAGAAGAACTTGAGCTCACTCCAGTACAGGCGTCCTCCATTGGGCCGCGCAGACGTCACGCTCCACGGCTCCGGCGCTGAGCTCTGGTCATGACCTTCTGCCAAACACAAACACAAGAGCTTCAGGGAAAGATGTAAACGCTCAACTGTAGCTGTGTGGACGCTACAAAAAGTGCTTCAGTATTTCTGTAACACTGTGCGTAACAAGGCCGTAGCCATGTCTTCAACATTAGGGGGGACCTTTTTTGGGTGGTGGGTTTATTTTTATTTAAAAGAAATTAATAAATTAAAGGTGTGGCTGATTATGATTTCACTTTTTTAACTTTAGTTAGTGTGTAATGTTGCTGTTAGAGCATAAAAATGTCTGCAAAGTTACAACACTCAAAGTTCAATGCAAAGAGAGATATTTTCTTTTACAGAATTCGCTTTTTAAGGACTACAACAAACGGCTGGTAGGGACTACAACAAGCTTCTTCCTGGGTTAGTGACATCACTAACCCTAAAATTTACATAAACCCCGCCCCCGAGAACACGCAACAAAGGGGGTGAGGCCATGTTGGGCTGCTTTAGAGAAGAGGAAGAGTTGTTGTAGTAGAGTGTTGTTGCCATGCCGTCATTTTACGCTGGACTGCTTCACAAATGAGGGTCAATTCAACGCTGGATTTGCACAAAAGATTAACATGACGGCACATGCTAGTCGATGAGTTGAATCAACTCCACAGCAACTACATAAATTTATCCACTAACCATTCAGAAACGTCCAGATGGATTCTAAGGGTTGTAACTTCTTCCTGAGTCTCTCCATCAGTGTCGACTCCGGTTTGAACAATGTAAGGCTGAACACCGTTACTGACAATCGCCATTTTGGCTGCGTGAGATTCTCCAGCTTTGTTGTTGTTGAGCAACCGAAGCGCGAGACAGGGTTGCCAGGATTTCACAACAAAACCTGCCCAATTGCTACTCAAAACTAGCCCAAAACCAGCCCAATCGCGTTTCAGGAGGGGTTGCACAGTAAAAATCGTGTTTCGTGTGTCAGGGTTCCCCTGGTAAAATTTGCATTGCAGTGGCTAAATATCATGTTATTTGGGGTCGCTTCAACCAGCGGACATGAAAAACAACCTGAGGAAAACTGCAGACTTGGCAACACTGGTGCGAGCTGTTAAAGCTTTGCCCTCTTCTGGAAAGCAGTGGGAGCAGCAGCTCATTTGCATTTAAAGGGACACACACAAAAACAGCTTGTTTTTGCTCACACCCAAATAGGGGCAAATTTAACAAGCTATAATAAATGATCTGTGGGGTATTTTGAGCTGAAACTTCACAGACACATTCTGGGGACACCAGAGACTTATATTACATATTGTGAAAAGGGGCATTATAGGTCCCCTTTAAAGGATTAAAAGGGATTTAAGGGAATAAAAAAAGAAATAAGAACGGTAAAAGGTAGTTGTGAAGTAGTCCATTTAAACTCTTGGCAAATAATATTTTATTTAAAAATATGCACATGTTCACTCTTGTTGGTATGTCTAATATGTCAAAAATAATTCAAAATGCAGAAATTCCATAGAAAAGTTGAGTTGTTTGCATCACAGTATGTTACTGTGGGTCGTTAAACATATCCATCGTAAAACAGTTGTCAAATATTTAATGTTTAGCTATATTTTACCACACACGTCACTGTAAAAACTAAAAGTGTTGCATTGGAATTCACACTTGTCTTCAGTGAACATTAAGCCCCGCCTTCTTTGATCTCCCCCCACAATGGCTATGGTGGTTACGGCCCTGATGTGTAATGTATGTTCATGTAGGTTTCTTGAACAAATTCTATTCAACTTATTCTATATAAGTTGCTCAATTACAAAATATTTTGTCTAGCCATATTCAGGATCACACATCAGTACTTGCGTTGCGATATAAGAGCACAAATCTGGGTCTATCCATGTGGCGTTCAGTCATTTTCTGACTCACTGACAGTTTGATTGTTTTTCCTCACAATCTGTTTACGTGTCAACAGGCGGCATTTATCTGATATTGGCTTTTCAGATCTTTATCAAGCCGACACATCCTGAGCATCCAGAGCCTGGAGGCACAATCCATCAAACACATCCTCAGCATCTGCGCTTAATGACGGGTTCTTGTTTAAATGAAAGGATATGAGAAATTCACAAACACTCAATACACAAGAGCCATTCAGCAGTGGCTCTATCAGAGGTCTCTTTATCACCATGATTTCAAACAGAGGAAATGTGGCTGGAACAAGTGTATTCTGAGCGACAGCACTGAACATACACCGTACCCTTCTTCACACTGTTTACTATTGTTGTGTTGATGACACATTAAGCTGACCCCTCAAAAACTCTTATTGACATGTGATGGTTATGAATGAGGTAAAAACTATTGTCCTTCATTTAAACATCTTGAGCAACATCTCCCTCTTGTGGACAGTATGAAGAGGGTCAATTAATAAGAGGTTTGTGCAAAAATTCTTTATATTTAAAAAGACTACTGTTGTTGCTTTTTCTTTTTTTTTTTTTTTTTTTTTACCTTGGACAGGACAGACTTTAAAAATATATTAAATGATGTAAAACTTTAAAGGATTCAAGTGCTTCAAGCATGACAGTTTGTGTGTAACAGTTCATTTTTTTTTTCAAATCTCTTTGTTCCGCCGTGGAACTACGATCTTTCGATAGGTGCGTCTCTCTGAGATGTTGCGTCGCACTTTCACTACAGGCTGAGGAGGCGTTTCTAACTCCAGGGATGGACTGGAGTGCGATCGCTTCATCCCGGCATCAGCCTCATCCTCCTCCTCGTCCATCTCTCCTCTCCACAATCCCTCATCGAACACGTTCAGTCTGTCTCCGACTGACGAATCGGACGTCTGCAGCATCTGCCAGGCCTCCAGAACTTTAAGATAGACCTCATAACGAGACTTCTGTGAAAAGAAGAAGACAACAATATGAAACAGCCGCATTTACTCACATCTTTTACAGTGGATTTAAACTGAGACACAGCGTGAAAAAAATCTCTAAACATCACCTGTATTAAGATTTTATAAAACTGTATATACGCCAGTGACAAACATCACAGGTAGCAAAAGATGGCATGCACACTGACAGATGAAGTGAATAACACGGATTATCTCTTCATCACGGCACCTGATATATTAGGCAGCAAATGAACATTTTGTCCTCAAAGTTGATGTGTTAGAAGCAGGAAAAATGGGCAAGCGTAAGGATTTAAGCGAGTTTGACAAGGGCCAAATTGTGATGGCTAGACGACTGGGTCAGAGCATCTCCAAAACTGCAGCTCTTGTGGGGTGTTCCCGGTCTGCAGTGGTCAGTATCTATCAAAAGTGCAGTATCTATCAACAGTGGTGAACCGGCGACAAGGTCATGGGCGGCCAAGACTCATTGATGCACGTCGGGATCCAACAGGGAAACAGTATTTCCTTTCAGCAGGATAATGCGTCCTGCCACAAAGCAAAAATGGTTCAGGAATGGTTTGAGGAGCACAACAACGAGTTTGAGGTGTTGACTTGGCCTCCAAATTCCCCAGATCTCAATCCAATCGAGCATCTGTGGGATGTGCTGAACAAACAAGTCCGATCCATGGAGGCTCCACGCAACTTACAGGACTTAAAGGATCTGCTGCTAACATCTTGGTGCAGATACCACAGCACACCTTCAGGGGTCTAGTGGAGTCCATGCCTCGACGGGTCAGGGCTGTTTTGGCAGCAAAAGTTGGACCAACACAATATTAGGAAGGTGGTCATAATGTTATGCCTGATCGGTGTATATACGGGACTAAAGCTTTATTCCCCATCCCTGAAATGACCATAAAAGGAACTTACAATGCTGATTTTATTATCTACATTTTCATTTGCATAGTGTGTCCAGACATGTGATGCTACTGCTTTCAACAGAACGAACAACTAGCAAAACTTGACTAATACAGACTGTAAATGTCTGCTGTGCCAATGAGACGGTGTTTCTCAACCGTATGTCGCAAAACCATTTTGAGTGTGTAGTCAAAGAAACAACAACAACAAAAAAAGCTCATTGTAAATGTTTTTCCTGAAGTGAGACTTTTATTTTGAAAAACACACATGAAAGCTGTTGACCCTTCAGCAAAGACTTTGCTCTTTCTGTAGTTAAGTCATGAAATTACCAAAAAGTACCAAAAATTGCATAACTGGTACGCTGTGTGTTAGCTGGGAAGGATTTGCATGCAGGTATGTTCATTCTATTCATGATATTTCCAATGGTAACAGTCCGTAACCTTAACCCAAAATACCACCGATTCTGTCTTTTTGATGTCTGTGGTGGCTCATACCAGCTTACTAACTTTAGTGTATTAACAAAAACTAGTTCAATTTAATAGCCTTACCTGTTTATTCATCAGTTATAGTGATATTCTTACAATTTATGTGTATGATAAGTAAAGTGGGATGGTACTTGTATGCGTGTTAACTATTTTGAGAAATAAATTTGCTTGGTTCAAATTAAAAATTTGGGTCGTGGCTTAATGACCATGGGAAAATGTGGGTCCCGCGGCCAAACCAAGGCATCACACTGTTAAAAGTTTCCTTGATCAGTATCTTGTTTTTGAGTAAAATAAGGGAGAGTTCACCCACAAAAGAACATTTTTGGATGAACTATCCCTTTAAAAAGAGATAAATTCACTTAAGGTGCAGAATGTTTTAAGATGTATTGTTTGAGTATCATCCCATATATTCTCACACAATACATTTAGTTTTTTATCTCAGCAATTCAAGTTGTTTTGATGCTCATCTTGAGCGATTGTGAGTTTGTGACGGTGTTATGCCTGACAGACGCACCTCATACTGCAGGTACTCCTCTCTCTGCCTCATCTCCTCCAGCTCCCTGGCTTTGGTCTTCCTGCTCTCTGACGCCTCCTGCTGGAGCGCAGACAGATCCTGCTGGAAGCTCTGTAACATGGCCGCATGCGACTGCAGCTGTTTGTCCTGTTGAACGATACAGCGTCGTGAAAATAACAATAAGAGATGCAATGGTGATAAATACACTGATCGACATGCTAAATGAGACGCAGATGCTTGAAGTGTTTAATGACTTTCTGACTTTAGTGAAACCAAACAAATGAATGAACAAGCAAGCTGGTGTCTCACTAGAGAGGTGAAGAGCTTCCTGTGGTCAGAAATAAACATTAATGTAAAAGAGACGTGTGGGTGTCACAGTCGAACTTGAGTCAGTAATTAACAGAACACCCGACCCATTTGACATAAAAACGAGAGCATTTTTGGAATCGAGTCCTGATTCTGGAATCGATTCCTCCTTTTGTTTTCGATTATTTTTCAATTCTTGTTTTTTAAATTGAAGGAACCTAATCTCGCCATGACTACATGGTATTAAGGTTGTAGAAAGTAGCATTCTCATAATATGAAGCTGTAATACAAAGGTACATTTCTATAGATTGATTTTAAATTGTAATTTTGGCTGCATTGCACCTGAAATGGGTCATAGTCCATAGCCCAGCAGTATCACATAAAAAAATAAATAAATAAATAAAATAAAATTATCTCTTATTCAAGGACGTGCATTTATTGCATGGATGGAACAAGACATGAGGTGTCTAAATGTGCACAATTCATCTGAATGATGAAGTTTACTTTAATTGTATGCTTTGCACAGAATTAATAAAGCAAACTGTACACTGAAATAGCTAGAACATTAACAACAACACGAGTCTAAGTGCATGTGGTTTATCTGTCAATCCGTGAAAGTTGTTTTTTACTTTAGCGAGTAGGTTCTCAGCCACTGATATGTGTTCTCGACATGTTTTCTTTCAGAATTATTGGCTGATAGAAAGAAAATGATTACAAAAACTAGCATTTTATTTAAAATGAAAATAATCAAGACCATGCAGCACTCAAAATAATAGAGAATATAAGCCAGTTTCACCATAAAATAACCTCTGAATAGTTTTTTGAACTGGTTTATTGACACAAACTATCCGAAAGAACCCTTTTGAGGAAAGGAATCGGACTTTCAATCACTATATTAGAAAGAAAGAGTCAAATTAATGATGGCTTTGTTGAACTGATAAAGGCTCTAAATGAGGAGTCGATTCCCCTTGACTCTCGATTCCAAACGCCTCGGAATCGATTCCCAGCCCTAATAAAAACCGCGACCCGAACCGCACCCGCATTAAATGAGGTAGACAAAAATCATTTTATGTAGCCTAACACACGCAATAAAACCAACATGAGTCGATGCAATTAATTAAACATTGACATTAAACAACACTAGTAAAATAGAACAAATAATGTTTTAGACAATTTAAAAAATATTTTAGCATATTCACTCGTCATTTAAACGTCTCTTCTGAAACTCAGCAGTGTTTAACCTGGCTGCTGGTCCTCTTTGTAGCAGAAAAAATAGGCTAAAACTTTTATTTAAATTGTGAATGTATTAAATAGGCCTACATAAAGCGCTCCCTTTAATATCAATCAGACGCAGCGCGATTGGCTACAATGCTCAGCGCGGCAAATCGTGCTGTAATTAGAAGCCTTTAACGGTCTTCAGACAGCGTGAACACAAATAAGCACGGGACCATTTGAAACCAGCTGTCAAATGCACCGAATTGAGTTGAAAAAAATCTTTACTATTAGACCCGCAGTCCGCCCATAACTACCGAGCGTTCGACCCGCACCGCACCTGACACGAAAATATTAATTCCACCCTTTACATCAAATATTAGCGGCCAACCGTCGGGTACCCGCCTGTGTGCAGAACTCTACCAACCACAGTGAGCATAACGGTATCGCGCAGCATCAAAATCACCCAACTTTAAAGTGCGCACTAGAGGTAGGTTCACTGAACATTCACAGAATTTTACCAAAGCCACTGGAAGGCAAGCCTGCAACCTTTAGCCAAAAAAGCGTAACGGCTAATGCTAACGGTCTGGCTCTGGCGGTACGCAGGGAAGGAGTTTTGAACGGCGGCAAAGAATATACACTAACAAGAAGCGACACTGAACGTTCCGTTGCAACATCGGCGCTCAGCAGCAGCCCTGCGTTTCCGCCATTTTGGGGTGAAAGCGAGTCGGCAGTCCACTAGTTTCTATGGCAATATAAGCTGCTTTGTTAAAAAAAAAAAAAAACGTACATTAAAGCTAAAATCCAACCTGAATGATGACAACACAGAATAAAATACTATCACTACTGATCATCAAATCCTTTTAACAGTTTATTTTACAGACTTTGTGTTTAAGTGTTTGTGTTTAATTCTTTAAAAGATCTAGTATTAGCATTATAAACACTGAATTAATACCAACATATAAAATTAAATTAAGGACATGCATCAGAAAAATTGTGAATGTTGAACAATAAATATATGAATATAACAGCTTGATTTAGCAGTGTTGTCTGATGTCCGTTAAAGCAAAAGTGTCCAAAAGTGGGAATTATGCAATAACGGACACAGCAATGCATCATGTATGATGGAGTTTGGGTTCCTTGCCGCTGTCGCCTCTGGCTTGCTTAGCTGGGGACACTTGACTTGACATTTGATATTCAACAGTGCTTTGATCTGCCTGCATTGACACTATTCTTTAAGAGCTGCTGTGCAGCCAAACAATGTACCAGTTATCAATGTAAAGCTGCTTTGACACAATCTACATTGTAAAAAGCGCTATATAAATAAAGGTGACTTGACTTGACTTGACTATTATAAGATCATTATGTTTGTAGCGTGATCCATTAAAACGTACAATATAGCCTATTTCAATTCAGACCTAGTGGATACTATTATTAGCTACTATTACTCCAATAGGTCTGAAATATATTGTTCGCTGCAAACATCATGATCTTAAATTTATTAGTTGCATAAAATGGAAATACTCAATAAAGTAGGCTAACTACGTTACCTCAGATGGTTGAATGGTTGGTATTCCACAACTGGTAAAATATAACATATATAAGACAATACAACATTTACTGTGGGAGCCATACAATTTACTGATGATTTCATTTGAAAAATGTTCTTTTGCGCTTCTGATTTGGCAGTGAAATTCGCCGATTTTGGGTGCGTAAGATGTGAAGGATTCTATGGTCCAGTTAGTATTTTCACCCCATAATGGCGGCCGCGCTACCGGAGCACCATCTAGTGACTGTTGACCAAAAAGTATCAGAGTGTCGCCTCTTGGGTTCTATACTCTTTGACGGCGGGCACTGATGTCACTGCCATTACACAATAGGCTGAAAGGTGCCGCACGTAATTAAATTAGCCATTATGCTTTCTCCAATGGTAAGAGATACAGACCCTCTCATCTCCCTATAATATACAATCTCTGATTTTACTCTCCCTCATGTCCAAACCAGGAAGATTTTCGTTCATCTTCAGAACACAAATATAAATATTTTTAACAAAGCTTTTCATCATATTAAGTGACTGTGTCCACCCACACCTGCTGACTGATGGGCTTCGTTAGCCTCTGATAGGCAAGCAGATAAACAAGATGGTTACCAGCACGAGGTTTGACTGCGACGCGGGCAGGATGGGCCGACAGAACTTCCTCTGAGAGCCGACAGCAGCAGGAAAGGGTGGCGAGGAGTACAGCGCAGACACCAGGTTTATCCGCCCGATCCATGAGTTCATCTGCTCTGTGGAACTGAAGGACACAAGATGATCACTCAGATGTGACTGTTACATGATTCTGGTTGAAGGAGAATTTGCACACAAACTCACGCAGCCTCGAAGAGGAAGACCCTCCAGTCGGCCGTCTGCAAGCGAAACACGTGCGGCCGCTTGGTGTAATTCAGAGCTCGCTCTGCCAGAGAGTGATGAACGCTGACCACTTCCTCTGAGCTCTGGCAGTCCTTCACATAATCATCCTGGACAGACAGAGACACTGCTCACCAATGCCCGTGTTTATTGTTATTTGTATTGATGCTTTGGCAAGGTTATACAAAAAGCAGACATGCCACTAAAGCACTCTAAAACATGCAGTACATGCATAACATCAGTATCTAGCAACAAACCTTCTGCAGGTAAAGCACCATTCCCTTCAGCATGGCATAGAATGTCTTCCAGCTTCGTTTCCCCCACGGAGCTGCAAATCAGTTCAAATCAGCATGTTAAATGTTGTCTGTCCAGCACTCTAGGGTGGGTCAAGATGGTCAACTCATTGACTAGACATTCAAAACTAGTTCATTTGTGTTTTTGTCTTGCATGTTTAGCGATGGTGCTTTACAGGGGATGAATTGTTAGACTTCTTGAAGAGGGCGACTGTCTAAAGCCCAAACTTTACTTTTTTGTACAAAGTACACGTGGTTAAGCCCAAAGTATACTTCGCCTGTCCGTAATTTTCGTCATCAGGAGGGTCCGCGGACATCCGCACACCCCATCCCCGTGCAGCCCAATTTTAGAGGCAGCGCGGACGGTCAGCGTACAACAGCGCATGTTCGAGTGACTTTAGTGCTTGAAAACAGCAATCCACCAGATACATGCGCTACAAACGCATCTGTCCGCGCTCAAGGCCAAAGTAGTATACTTTGAAAAGGCTTGTGCGCTCAACTGTGCACGAGACAGAGCGGAACGCGGAAAATGAAGTATACCCGGGCCTTTACAAAAATCAGGTGGTGATTCGCTTCACGCGCACTGTACGCTGACCCTCGCGTACGCGTAAAAATAAAGTATACTTTGGGCTTAACTATACTGTCAGCAGCTCGGTGAACAAGGTGAAACTGTGTCTCTAAATACATCAACCACCACTATAAGTTCATACTATCCAACAACATAATTTCTGTCTGGCTTCAAATCATCTGTTGTGAGCAGTAAAGCCCAAAGTATACTTTGGCCATCCGCACACTGTCTGCATGACAAATTGGGTGTTCAGCCCAATTTTTTGAGACTGCGTGGACGGTCCATGTACAACAGTGCATGTGCGAGTGACTTGAGCGCTTGAAAACAGCAATCCACTAGATAGTGCACTTTCCTCGCTCACGGCCAAAGGATTATACTTTGAAAGGCTTGCACGCTCAACTTTGCGCGAGATAGGGCTGGGCGATATGGCCAAAAAAATCATATCTTGGTGTCTTTTTGGCTGAATGACTATATACGGTATATATATCTCAGTATTTTCTACATTTTTTATCTGTATTTAGAAAAGAAAATCTGTAGTCTGAAGTATTTTTTAAAAAAAAATCTTATTTCACATCCTGCCTAATGTTGTCCTACAAACAATGTTCATATTGAAGGCTATTAAAACAAATATTGAGGGTATGCACGTGACGTCACCGTCAGCCGGAGTCGCTGCGGTCACGCCCACTGAGTGGCAAAAAACTGAGTGGCAGCATTGGTTTTCAGCTTGAATGTCACAAAAACCACACAAAACACCTCTTAAATGGGAAAGAGCTGTGCGACTGACTGTACAGATAGATTTGACAGGAAACCTGAGGTATTTTTACAGACTGCCGAAAGCTACAGAAAAGGGAAGCAAATGGGTCGCTGCAATTCACAGAAACAACTGGACTCCAGGCAGTGAAACGTGGATTTGCGGTTATCATTTTGGCAATATTTTGGGTACGGTATATATATATATATATATATATTGTAATTGCTATGTATTGTACTGACAACAATGCGACTGACCCTCAGTGCGTCCGCGGAGGGCATGTTCCGGCGGGAAAGTAACGTCATGTAGCCAGAGAAACAAGCGCGCCGCCATCTTTATAATATTTTCTTTGAACTTCCGTTTTCGCGGTAGCTCTGTATATTTCTATGGCATCGCTGTCAAAGAATAATTAGCTGGTGAAGTGGATTTACTTGTTGTAGAGTTAATGAAAGTTATCATGAGCATTGTTTAAAGCAGATGTCTTAACAAATGTCAGTCGACCGGGAAGATTTTAAAACGAGCAGTTCATTCATAAATACGTAAGTTCGCTGTTGAACTACAAACCGGAAGACAAAAGACAACGAGCGCAGCGCTGAAAAGGGGCGGGGCTACATAAGGTCTATAGCTGTGTGCAAAAAAGGGGAAAATTATGCCGCGTTCCAGGCAACCCGTAACTCGTGTTTTTCCAACCTTTTACCCGTGAAAGTGCACTGGAACGGCAATCAAACCCGTGACCTCATGCTAGATCGATGTACTCCCAGTTCCGCGCTCTGACGTCACATAGCCCGCGAAACAACAATGGCAGCCCTTGTGGATGCGGTGTTATGCAAGTGCACGGTAAAATAATGTAAAATAAACGGTATAACAGCTTCTCTTGTCTTATGCGCCGTTTTGCCTCCTCCGTTTCCCTCAAATAAGTAAGGAGTAAGCACCTTTGGCTATAGAAATAATTGTAAATGAGCATAAGCCCCGTACGGTCCGCCATGCTGGTTTGTTTACACTCAGGCAGTTTGGCGTGACTTGCCTGGAACTACAAAGTCGTGAGTCGTGGTTTGAAGTCGTGACTTACAGGCTCAAAAACCTGCCTGGAAGGCAGCATTACATTACATTTTAAAATTGTAATATTATAATATAAAAATAAAAATAATGCTTTTTAAAGCATAAGTTAAATTCAGTAAACTAAAAATGAAAATAAAAACAGAAGCACTAATTATATTAGGTTATTTTGATTACCCCATTACAGTCACATTAGAGTTATAGATATCATAAAAATACACTTACTTGTAGGTTTAAAATTCTACATATGGCACATTTATTGTTCAACAACAAATATTTTAGCAAATTGTATATTTTAGTCAGAACTATGGCGCTCCGTCTGTTTGGCGCGCGGCAGTGCTCGTTCACGGAAGTCTATGAAGTTTAGCGGAGATTCGCTAGCAGAAGGCTCGCCCACTCCTGACAGCAAAATGTAAATATTTGCATGAATTTCCAACATTTACAGATGGAGAATATACCTGTGAAATGCAAGTTATGCACTGAGGAAAACACCACTTCACAAACGCATTAAGCAGCGCAAGTATCTCACATGAATCTGTCAAAGCATTTGACGGGGCAAGCTTTAAACTTGTTAACTAGTTATTTTAAAGCCCTTAATGTTATGCATTTCTCATGTTTAGGACAAACTGTATTTTTTTTTTCTCCGCTATTTTTCATATGCGCTCGTATTAACTACTGTATCAATAAACGGTATATCCTCATTCCATATCGTATAAAAAAATATCAATACATTGTACAAACTCGAAATACTGCCCAGCCCTAGCGCGAGACGGAGCAGAAAGTGCAAAATGAACTATACCCGGGCCTTAATGCTGTTAGTATGCCGAGTCCGTTTTTTTGAGGACTGATAGTTTTGTGGAATAAAAGGTTATAGTTAATTATTCTTTGTATTTGTTGAATATCAATCAGTTACACTACTGAAGCAAAGAAATTAAGGGGTAACATTTAGTAGGGATGCTAGGGACATGTCCTTAACAATATCCGGTGACTACTGAATTGTTCCTAGCAATAATTTTGATCAAACAATTAAAATATACTCATATGTAGCCATCCTTGTTGTAATTAAATACCACTGACATTACCCGAGAAGTCAAAGTAAATGTCCCCCACAAATCAAACTACCCTCTTAAAAGAAATGCATCTAAATGTTGTCTGGTGAACATGGCCTCTTTAAGACAAACTACTGCATATGTAACTTGAGACTTGTCTTTGTCCACACTGTGACTCACTGCGTTTTCCATCAATGTCTGCATGCGCTTTGCGTTTTAAAAAGCCTTTCTGGAACACAGTGGCCTTGGTGTCGTGAGGGAGATCCTGGAAGGGGTTACTCTTTGAGCGTAGATATCCTTCCTGGTCTAGATCCTGCTCGAGCATCATAGATTTAGCCAGAACCTCATCCTCTCTAGGAACAAGGATAAATCAGATAAAACAGCAGATCAACATTTGAAGTCAGTTCAGCACTGCAGGTTGGTTTACTCACACAGGCCCACTGAAGCGGATCGGTCTTGATGGAGCTGTAGAGACTCTGACAGAGACAGAAGAAAGAGAATTACTACTGACCACCACAGCAGTGTAGCTTCAACACGTGAACAACTCGGGACAAAGATGATTTGGCATTCACACCTTCAGACAGTCCTTGCTGAAATTCTCGCCTCCATTCATGCCCTCCAGATTTGACACAAATTCAGCCGAGGACATGGGCTTCCCGACATTCTGATGACACAAGTAAAGGATTACTCTTACAAAGATCAAGTGACGTCACAACTGGACTCCTCGTTCAAACGTTTAGGGTCTTAACTACCCCTTTTTCTATGATTGTAACAGTTATATGAGACTCACCTGTCCATGCAGGTCTGAGTTAAGCAGCATTACGGCACATGTGAGCGTGAGCACCGATCCCGCTGAAGAGAAGGTGTCAGGATTACACTGCTGGAAACGAGAGGAGAAGCGCTGCAGGACTCTCTCGCGCTCCTGAGTCTCACCGGTCAAAACCACCTCCTTCAGAAATGACCTAAGAATCAGGAAGAGCCCAAAAACACCTGAGCGATCTCTTGAAGGAGATGCATCACTTCATTGTGTGCTCAGATATATTGGAAACGAGAAGCCTACCGGAGCGCTTGCTCCAGACTTTGCCTGGTGAAGTCAAAGAACTTCAGGTACTCTTCCCCAACAGCACGACTGAAGTCGTTGCTATCAAAAGAGAAGAGAAATGAGAATATTTGTTGGAAACACAATAGTTGCAGTACACATCGTCAATGCCAAGTAAAGACTTACTCTTTGTCTAGATGCCTGACCACATCTGTACGCTGAAAACCGTCCAATCTGTAGAGCCTCTCAGCCAAGCGTTGAGCCTCGGCCCTGTTCACCATCTCAGCACTGCCGTTAATGCAGGGACCCGCGGGGTTTGTGTCCAGAACAGGCACCTCCTCTGTCATATGGTGCACTGATGTCATATCCTGTTCGTGTTGTGCCTCGTCTGCCACATGTTTCAGGTCAATGGACGGGTCCGGACACTCTGGTGGCTCCATCTCTGATTGTGGTGTCTGCTCGCAGGGTTTCTGCTCATCCGAACATTGGATCTGCTCCGAAGATTCGCTCTCGTCTGGCTCTTCCAGCTCAGACTCTTGTGCTTCTTCTGGCAGCCCATTTTCAGGTTCAGCCTTTTGCTCTGTATTTACCATCTGTTCTATATATTTTTCTTGGTCTTGTTTGTTGACCTGCTCTGAGAGGTCTAAGCCCTGAATGTCATTATTCTGGCTCATCTCTGTCACATCTGTAACAGATGTGCTCATCTCTTGTGTCAGTATTGCTTCCTCAAGTCCCACCGAAATGTTGGTGAGGTCCGACAGCTGCTCTGCTGGTTCTGTTCGGCTTGTAATGATGGTGTCCTGTGACTGATCAGACTGGACCTCTGTAGGACTTGACTCTTCTTTTTCCACATCGTCAGATTCTTGAATCTGATCCTGAATGTCGGTTCTTGCATCTGCTGATTCTCCGTTCACTTCGGTCTCAGCCCACTCTTGTGTTTGCTCTTCACTTCCTTCTTCTGTGCTTTCCTCATGCGTGAACGTTAGTTTGGGAAGGACTAACATGCCGGGTTCCTCCTCTTCTTGCGACTGTGATCTCTCTTGAACTAGCTCAATCTCTGAGTCTCTTGTGTCCATAAAGATCTGAGCGCCATCAGGTTCAAAATCATCTTCAGTCACATCTGCTCTGGAATCTGATGGAAAACAGCACAGATAAATACTTCCATGACAGATTTCAGAAGAAAATCAGTGTTCTCGAAGGATTGTGGCTTTCTGAGAACAAAAAAAAGACCCTCCAGAACAACACTAAGTCCAAACCTCTAGGATTGTAAAGGCTGATGGGAAACTGATGTGTATGCAGCCACATTTTAAAGGTTATGCAACAAGACACGTGAAGAGGAAGCCAAATTGGCCGAGTTAGCAAACAGTTCAACATTCACAGCTGATGAACACAACCATTTCACAACTCTCACACAATTATAGCCACTCCTATTGTAGATCATGATTTAAAGCACTTCTATTATCAAAATCACATCACCTCAAAAAAACATGATCAAATAATTAAGACGTTACCTTCAATATCTGCAAAAGATGTGGAGGACTCCTCATGTGAAGGTGCCATTTGTGTTTGTGTATCTGATTTCTGTGCATCACATGCCTGTCAGGGGAAAAACATCAGAACAGATTCACTTCACTCAAACATTAAGTGCCTTTTGGTCAAATCTAAACCAGCTCACTCTGAATTCATTCATACAAACTCCACTTTAGGTTTTTCCAGGTCTAAATGGTGAACTAAAAATGTGAATCTTTTTGTTTGTAAACCACATTATAAAGTGCACATAAACAGTATTAAAGGGCACCTTTTCACAAGATGTAATATAAGTCTCTGGTGTCCCCAGAATGTGTCTGTGAAGTTTCAGCTCAAAATACCCCACAGATCATTTATTATAGCTTGTCAAATTTGCCCCTATTTGGGTGTGAGCTGTTTTTGTGTGTCCCTTTAAATGCAAATGAGCTTCTGCTCCCCGCCTCCTTTCCAGAAGAGGGCGGAGCTTTAACAGCACACGCTTTGGTTGCTCAACAACAACAAAGCTGGAGAATCTCACGCAGCCAAAATGAGGATTGTCCGTAACGGTGTTCAGCCTTACATTGTTCAAACCGGAGTCGACACTGATGGAGAGACTCAGGAAGAAGTTACAACTTTTAGAATGAAACTGGACGTTTCTGAATGGTTAGTGGATAAATGTGCTGGCCTTTGCAAACAAGCATTTTTAATGTCTTGTCTTTACAGAAAACGTACATCGTTTTAGACCTTTTACACTGCTCTTTACAAACGTGTCATAAAGTATATAAACAAGTTTTAAAATAGACGACAGACATCTGGTCTATAAGACAACAATAGCTTTAACCACATTCATAAAGTATTTATATTCATAAAAAATAAACAGTGTGACACTTACTACTTCTGGAGGATTATGAACAGTTTGTACAGATCCATCCTTGAGTACCAACTTTTTAGCAAAGCCTGCCTTGTATTGCCCCCCCATCCACAAAGCAGTTTAGAGTGAAATTATTTGCGCAGACATATATGAATTTAGGTAGATTTTGGAGTGCATTATCTTCAAAAATAAAATGAATCCACTGCATCCTCAGTGGCTCAGATGTTGTCGAAAAATGAAGAGTCTTATGTTAAGTTTTACATTAAAAAACAGAACACCAGGATTGCTTACGAGATGTTGTTGACGCTACAGCTGCTCGAGTACGGAGAAAATGGCGGACAGCGTACAACTCAATGAGGGAGGAAACTATGGTAATGCAGGACTGTCAGTCAGCAGCTGTGGGCGGGGCCTGAGCAGTGTGACGTCACACTGCTCAGAGAATCAAAATGGCATGTCTAATGAGACTGCTTTGGTTTAAAGGGGATGTAAAAAAAAGGAGCAGGTGGATTTTTATCATTGTAGGGCAATTGTGTTCACACACTGCCAACACACATTTATGTCAAAATGCCATGTAAAAGAGGATTTTGCAAAATAGGTGCCCTTTATGAAAGCAGGTCACTGGTTACTGATACAAGAACATGTCAACCAGAAAAACCACAAAGCCCTTCCGCTGTTTGGCTTACATACCTGGGAAGATGCAAGTCTGACGTCTGCTTGTGATTCGGCTTCAGGTAGCAAATCAATAATGTCATCCTGATTTGGGATATAACTGAGGTCTTCAGATGGTAGATTCAACGTCCAGTCAAACCCTGGTTCGTCAACGGAGTCTAGTTCACGGTCCGATCCAGGAGCCGGAGGTTCTTCTGTGGTCTCAGGGGCATCCCACTGCACAGTGGCATAAGATAAAGGAGAACAGGGTATGGTGACGGGGTACACGGTCAGAGAGACCCCGTGATCTGACACGTCCAGTCCGACGCTCTTCATAGGGACACCCTCAATCTCAAGGCTTTTTTCGTTCTCCTGCTTCATCCTCTCGATGTACTGCTTAGCCTCCAGGTAAGGCTCAGATTCCTGATAGTCTGCAATATCCTCCATAGTCTTCTCATTTAGATCGTCATCATGAGGAGTTTAGGAAGGGCTTAGGTTCAGTCTTCGTCCTCCGTGATGAGCAGGGCATCCATTTTGAGATCGACACTGTTTCCTCCCACGCAGAACAAAATTTTCAACCAACAATCTCCAAGAGCCTGAAAGAGATTTCAGAAAACAAATGACATCTATATCATGACCATTCCATACAACATGTGATCAAACATTTTGAGTACGCAAATGTTCACTTCATTCTAATGAAAACATTTCATTATCCGTCATATACATCCTGCACTGACACCACAAAACCACCACAATTTAGAGCCATGTGCTTGAGACCGCCGAATCTTACATTTCTGCTATTTTAATGGAAGATCTGTAGACCAGCTGCTTGAGTTCAGCATTTACACAAAACAAAATATAAACGGCACACTGCAACAAGTGTATGTGGAGTCGTGCAAGATAAGGGCAGGGTTATTTCCTAATTAAAAAATTCTCATGATAAACGTCCAAACGACAGGACCAGAATGAGTGTTTGCAGAGTTGAAAACAGTCTGTAAAAACCACCCACAGAAATGAGCAATGAATTCATTTTTACGTGTCATTCATTAAGTCCCCCATAAGCCTTATGTCTGGTTTGCATGTTCACATTGTCCTAACAAGCAGCACACGATCAGTGATGTGATTTATAAAATCTAATGTGCTGATGGTTTCAAACAAAAGTAGAGAATGAAGCTCACCTCAGCCGTGTCCCTCAGTAAAGCCCACTCAACTCTTTTAAAAGACACACAGGGCGGATGTGCTCTGCAATGACTTTTGCTCAAGCAGCACTGAGACACATTTGCACTTCCTGACCACAAACAACCTCCTCTGACACAGAGAGAGAGAGAGTGAGAGAGAGAGTTAAGGGTGAGATAAAGACAGACACTGTTAAACAGAGAACAGTAAACTGTTTCCTTGCCATTCAGAATCACTATAATCATCTTCAACACAGATAAACACTCAAAGCCTGACAGACTGTTGAAACTTGAACTGACCCTCTAACAGTGATAGATAGATCATCAGCACATCACTTCCTGCTGCTCCCTCACATCACCTCACACTTCCTGTGCTGTAGAGATCATGAACATGAAAATGCCAGATTAACATCTTTCTTCCAGTGACATCATTACACAGTTTAATCTTCATATCTGATCATCTGTGAAGGTCAGACTGTGTTTAAACAATAACAATTTAAACACTTTAAACACTATTCACGACATTCACACTTAAGTTAGAAAAGCACATTTAGTTTAAAGATGGTTAAAAAGCACAATATTAATGTGTTTGCAGGCGATAGCATTTAAATGAACAGTCTAAGACATTACAGAAACCTGAAGAAAATGGTGCATTATTTAAGTGTTTTCTTTTAACCTTCTCGAAACGCTCACAGATCATTATGAAGAAGATAATAAAATCTATGTGCACGACTTGATGCCTAAAATCCTCCGCAAACGAGTCACACAGCATTGTTTTCTAATGCACAGCTTCGGGTTAATGACACACGAGTCAAGACTAAACAAACACCCTTATTCTCCACTGGAGAATTCATTCACTCACCGGCTCAGTTCTGCTCGAAATCTGTGAAAATATTACGAATTAAAAACCGATGCGCGTCTACAGGAAAGTGATCGTATGATTGGCTGATGGCAAAAGCGGAAACACACCTGACACCTGAGCGCCCCGCCCACCTGACGGTGTTCATTCCTCAGCCAGCAGGTAAAACTGGTTACCTGTCGGACACCTGATGGCCAGTCCGACACGATTCTCCTTCACCAGCATATTTTTTCATCCCAAAAATATCAGTAGTATATAATTTAAAATTAAAGACATTTTTATCACTGAAGGGCTCTATTCAAGTCACTATATGGGCCATTCTACAGAATTGGTTCAAAGTCAAAGTTGGAAAAAATGTCTTTTCCACAAATTTTGTATGTATGCGAATTGTATAATATCCAAGGTACACATTTTGTATTTGTATTGTGATATTGTATTTTCAGAAAGTTTTGGAATATTTTTCCTCTCCCCAAATTTGTCACTACCGAAACACAATAATAAATAATTTAATAAGAAGGCTTATATTGACCTATTAACATTTTGTTTACATCTACCTTGTAAATATATTTTTTGCTATTTTTTTTTTTTTTAATTTACAGGTAAATCAATAACAATTACAATTTTAGAAATATTTCAAGTGTAATTTATGAGATTTGTTGTAATTTGAATCCAATCTTTCTTTGTAAAAGGCATAAAGTTTATCATACTGATTTCAAAGTGAAGGATTCATTAGTTTGAATATACATTGAACCAAACACTACAAAAACATCTTAGTTGATAATTCAACGTACTTTATTTTTGACACAACATCCCATGTTTTGGTCGTGACTGCACATTTTCGGTAGTGACAGTAATGTGTTGGTAGTGACCACATCACATTACAGATTTTAACTCACATACTAAAACACTAATGATTTGCATAATAAAACATACTAAAATTCGAATGATTTGTATAACTGTACTAAAATTTTGTTTATTTCCCCTAAATAAATGATTATGTGTTCCCTTTTGTCACTACCAAAACAATGATGTCACTACCGAAACAGTCACGACCGAAACATGAAGTGAAGTTTCGGTAGTGACAATTTTGTGCCTAAAGATGACAATCAGCACATTGTTAGCTAGCACAGTTCTGGGCTACGTTTCTCAAAAGCATTGTACATCTAAGTTGATTGTAGAGACCATTGGTTTCAATGGAGCTACGATCAACTTAAGCTTACGATGCTTTTGGGAAACGCTGCCCTGTTGTACACTCACAAAAACAAAATTTTATCGAATAACCCCCCAAAAACAATGATATCGCTTCAGTCGTGACTGTTTCGGTAGTGATAATTTTAGATACTTTTGAGCCTAGCTCAAAGATGCTAATCAGCACATGGTTAGCTAGCACAGATCTGAACAGTTGTACACACACAAAAATTAAATTTTATGGAATAACACCCAAAATTTCCTGATCAAAAATGTAGGGGTGTGGTTAAAATCAGTCTCAGCCAATGGACTAAAACATACACTGTTCCGGTAGTGACATGAAAATGCGTGACACATTTTTTTTTTTTTACATAAAGTTACATGATTTAAAAATAAAATATATATTTTTAACTTCACTTAAAAAAAAAAAAAAATCTAAATATTTTTTTAAAAACAGCAATAATTATTTCAATATCATTTTCACAAGTTGAAATTTAGGCGTTAGGGTTCGAGACGTCCACCTCACAATTACCAATAAATGATCATTTTATAGCCTATATACTGATATTTAAAATATTATTGTGGGATTCAATAGATAATAGAAGGATATTACTAAAAATCTAAACTTTGAATGCTTAAATGCTTTTTTTATAAATGTGTTTTTTGGTTGTGGGACAGCGGTTTGCACCAATTCAGAAAGGCCCATATATGAATTTTTGTATTTTGATACTGACCCAGAGATAAAGACTGAGAACGGAAACTACTCTAGTCGGCTGAATGACCCGTTAAAATATTGTCTCGAATTCAGCACCAGTGACAGTGGCATTCAGTACAATTTATATTAAAATGAACATCGTTTCTCAAAATATGAATAGATTAAGGCCCATGTGGTCTTCCGAATGATGTAAAGACGTAAATAACGCAATATTCGATCATGTACAGTTAGAAGAAAGTTATAAATTGGAGTAAAACTATTAGTACTACTGTAAATTTTTCAGAAACATTGTTTTAAAAATCGCAAAGAAGCATCAAAATAAACAGAGAGGCTGTAGTTTTCCTCCAGTCCTGAGGGGGGCAGCGGCGTGTCCGGCGGTGCTCGCGGCGGTCCTCAGGTCACTGCAGCTCCTTGTATTTGTTGAAATGGCGAAGTTTGGCGATTTGAAAGCTTTTCTTGAATCTTCATTAAATGAAATCTTCCGTGTGACTGTCAGTGACATCCTGGATTCAGTGGAACAAACTGTCAGCGAATATCAGCGTAAAATTCAGAGAATTGAGTCCGAAAACGATGATCTGAGAAAACGACTTTGTGCAAAAGAGAAAAGGACAAATCACATCAAAACAGGTGCGTGAAATTCGGAATATGATATCCCAGGAAATATTATATTGCCTATATTGCGCTGTTGTTTGGCATATGAATGCAAATAATTATGCTGTTCATAAAAACCGTGTTTTTGTTTTATTCCTTCAATGAATATCATTTGATAAACACATCTGATATATAAAGGTAAATAATATAACGTGAGTCCAGAGGGTGAAATGTTAGTTTCTAAAAACAAAACCAATTAATTCAGTGACTACATACACCAGTATTTTAAAGTTGTCACTGTTGCAAAACACAACATCCATTTAGTTATCATATCCTCCTGGGAGCCAGGAATAGACTTTTGTCCTCTGTAGTGGACATTATATTTTAGTGAATTTCTCTGACAACATTCATTTCACAGTTTTAAGTCTAGATGTCCTGTAAAGAGCACATTCAGGGCTTTTCAGAGATCCCAAATGTTTGGAAGTTTCACAATGACAACTGTCTCTGCTTGGTATTTAAAAATGACTGACATTAATTTAGTGATCAAATTGAACACTCTTATGGAAATATAATATTTTGTAATGATCATTTAAATCTGACTACTTTTCAAATTGTTTACAATGAATCACCATCTCAGGAAAATGTTATGGGGTTTCAAATCAAAATGTGACTTTCTGTTACAAAACAGGACGTTCATACATGTCCGCTGTGGAGGACACCTGGACTTAAAGCATATTTATTAGGCATTTTGGGAGGCACAACAAGTGAATAGGGAAGAAAATTATATTTCAATATTATTATGAAATATTAGATAATATTATGAAAATCTTGCTTATTATTACACTTCTTTTTTCATGACATGTTGCCCCAATAACACATTAATATGCAAATTAGATATATTGTATTTAATAGAAAAAAACACTTATGGCCATTTCACACACATATTGCACAAAGCAAAATGGTATATCAAATCATTCTGTTACACCGATCAGGCATAACATTATGATCACTGACAGGTGAAGTGAATAACACGGATTATCTCTTCATCGCGGCACCTGTTAGTGGGTGGATATATTAGGCAGCAAGTGAACATTTCGTCCTCAAAGTTGATGTGTTAGAAGCAGGAAAAATGGGCAAGCGTAAGGATTTGAGCGCGTTTGACAAGGGCCAAATTGTGATGGCTAGACGACTGGGTCAGAGCATCTCCAGAACTGCAGCTCTTGTGGGGTGTTCCTGGTCTGCAGTGGTCAGTATCTATCAAAAGTGCTCCAAGGAAGGAACGGTGAACCTGCGACAGGGTCATGGGCGGCCAAGGCTCATTGATGCACGTGGGGAGCGAAGGCTGGCCCGTGTGGTCCGATCCAACAGACAAGCTACTGTAGCTCAAATTGCTCAAGAAGTTAATGCTGGTTCTGATAGAAAGGTGTCAGAATACACAGTGCATCACAGTTTGTTGCGTATGGAGCTGCATAGCTGCAGACCAGTCAGGGTGCCCATGCTGACCCCTGTCCACCGCCGAAAGAGCCAACAGTGGGCACGTGAGCATCAGAACTGGACCACAGAGCAATTTACATCATGTGGATGGCCGGGTGCGTGTGCGTCGCTTACCTGGGGAACACATGCCACCTACCTAAGCATTGTTGCAGACCATGTACACCCTTTCATGGAAACGGTATTCCCTGGTTGCTGTGGCCTCTTTCAGCAGGATAATGCTCCTGCCACAAAGCAAAAATGGTTCAGGAATGGTTTGAGGAGCACAACAACGAGTTTGAGGTGTTGACTTGACCTCCAAATTCCCCAGATCTCAATCCAATCGAGCATCTGTGGGATGTGCTGAACAAACAAGTCTGATCCATGGAGGCTCCATCTCACAATTTACAGGACTTAAAGGATCTGCTGCTAACATCTTGGTGCAGATACCACAGCACACCTTCAGGGGTCTAGTGGAGTCCATGACTCGACGGGTCAGGGCTGTTTTGGCAGTAGAAGGGGGACCAAAACAATATTAGGAAGGTGGTCATAATGTTATGCCTGATCGGTGTATTTCTTTCATAACAGTTGAGAATCATCTTGGTATAAAAAGTAATATGAAAATCCTGAAACCTAAAAATTGATTGGTGATTTTAAAAAATCCCATTGTTTTTGCCTGTTCATGGCTTTTTATAAAAAAAAGAGTCCTGGTGTCCTCTACAGAGAACATAGCATAACGTATGAATAAAATATCATTTTTCAAAAATGTTATTTTTCCATTGTTTTCTTATGCTCCAAACAATGTAATGACATGAAAAATACTAAATTCACAAAACTTTTTTTTTCTGGTTTTCAGGAAGATACAGAGTTAAATATTTCAGCCAGTCATGTTTTATGTAAACTTAAACTGCAAGAGTTAAACTCTTCGGAGATTAGAATGTTTTTGTTTGTTCCTCGTGATTTATTTTTGGAAATAACAAGATGTTTTTTGTCTGTGTTGCAGAAGATGAAGATTGTGTTTTTCAGCTTGACTTTTCAAGAAAGAATTTCAGCCAAGATCTGTTTTCATCTGCTCATACAAGTGAATATAATGATCAAACCAAGATCGCTGGAGATTTACGGAGCAGCTGTGTGAAACCACAAACCCCAGATGTCAAATCAAACCAGTTAAACAAGGATTGTGCAACAACAACAGATCTATTTGTAAAGGCCGACCCAGACACTGAGGACGGGTGTGCCGTAGACCTCTCAAATCCTCACGCTTCTCCTAAATACACCGATAAAGAAATCAAAACGGAGAATACAGAGGAGAACTGTGGCTCTGAACGCCAAAATATATTTAAACGTCCTTTAGAGCCGGAGATCAACTCCAATGACTGTGACGTGAAAGTGACGGTGGTGTCAGACAGACACCTTTATCCTGCTGGTGACGAGGAGGACGCCCGGGAGTCACCGGAGTTCAGTCTGATCTCTGATGAAGAGTCAAATCCAGACGGACTGTCTGATGAGGGATTTTCTGGAGTGTTTCACGTGACGGAGTCTCCGCCGATCCCTCAGGATCCGAAACCGGATTATTACTGTAGTCAGTGTAACAAGAGCTTCAAGCACGAAGCGTCGCTCAACATTCACCTGAAATCTCACAGCTCGGAAAAGACGCACCTCTGCGGTCAGTGCGGGAAGGGCTTTGACCGAGCCGACCTCCTGAAGAACCACCAGCGCACGCACACCGGAGAAAGACCCTTCGTCTGTAACCTGTGCGGGAAGAGCTACGGGCACCAGGGCCAGCTGCGGATCCACCGGAGGATCCACACGGGCGAGCGGCCGTACTGCTGTCCGCACTGCGCCAAACGATTCAACGAACACAACCAGCTCAAAGTCCACCTACGGACCCACACGGGCGAGAGGCCGTACACCTGCACCGTATGCAGCAAGACCTTCACCAACGCCGGCAACCTGCGGAGCCATCAGAGAGTCCACACCGGAGAGAAGCCGTACGCCTGCGGCCAGTGCGGGAAGAGGTTCAACGGCATGGGCGACCTCAAGACTCACTACAGGATCCACACGGGCGAGAAGCCGTACCGCTGCGAGCTGTGCACCAAGACCTTCAGCCAAGCCGGACACCTGACCATCCACAAGCGCATGCACACGGGCGAGCGGCCGTACAGCTGCGGCGAGTGCGGGAAGCGCTTCACGGTGGCCAGCAGCCTCAAACTGCACCAGCTGACGCACACCGGAGAGAAGCTGCACACCTGCGCGCACTGTGACAAGAGCTTCAGCCGGGCCGGACACCTGAAGAGACACGAGCTGGTCCACACCAAAGAGAAGCTGTACTGCTGCTCGCACTGCGACAAGAAGTACAGCGATCAGTCGTCTCTGAAGAAGCACCAGAAACTGCACACGCAGGCCGAGAGTGAAGGCGGCCGAGGCGCTGAGTAACGGTGACCAGTCCGCGTGCTCCTGCATCTTCGTTCGTCTTTATGTTCGTGTAATGAAGAACGAGCCCTGATCATCAGTTCTTACAATAAACGTGAATTTGTCATCGGGCTATAGTGATTTTGACTTATGAGTAGATCCTTTGATGATAATGTTCAGCTCTAATAGCAGGATACTGTAGGATTATGTCACTTCTACCCCTCATCCCTAACTTGTTTGTGCTGAAGGAATACCATGGTACTTTGTTGCACATTGCACACATACTGTACTGATGTTTGATATGGTAGATGAGTCTTCATTCCTTTAGGCAGTGTCTTCTGTCTGTAAGTGTTCATTCATTCATGCTCATTAGAAATCAGTGCTGTCGTCCTGTATGAACCGGTTTGTTGAATATGAAGAAGTTATAGTAAGTAAACACTTCTTGGATGAAATGCAATTTAATTTAAGAATATTGTGTAATATCTTTTCTATGTACAGCATTGTGTATTTAATGATAATTTCAACTATTCTTGAATGTTAAAGGATTAGTTCACTCCAGAATTAAAATTGACTCCCCCATGTCATCCAAGATGTTTATGTCTGTCTTTCTTCAGTTGAAAAGAAATGAAGGTTTTTGAGGAAAACATTCCAGGATTTTTCTCCATATAGTGGACCTTCAACGGGTTGAAGGTTCAAAATGCCATTTCAGTGCAGCTTCAAGGAGCTCTACACGATCCCAGCCGAGGAATAAGAGTCTTATCTAGCGAAACGATCTGTAATTTTTAAATATATATATATATATATATATATAAATATAAATTACAGATCGTGCAAGACGAACATTTGTGGTTAAAAAGTGTGTGTGTGTGTGTGTATATATAATATATATATATATATATATATATATATATATATATATATATATATATATATATATATATATATATATATACTTTTTAACCACAAATGTTTGTCTTGCACTAGCTCTGCTATGTGCGTCCATGACTTTGGAAAGGTCACACCTGATGTAGGCGGAAGCACCGAAAAACTCCATCGCATTTTCTCCTCCAACTTCAAAATCGTCCAACATCGTTTTACCTTTTTTTCGTTTTTTTTTTTTTTTTTTTTTTTGTAAAGGGCGCTTGACTTGGTCTTTGCACGTTTGCTTTATAAACACTGGGTCGATACTTCCGCCTACATCACGCGTGACCTTTCCAACGTGATTACGTAATTGTGGGCGCTAGTGCAAGATGTGCATTTGTGGTTAAAAAGTATATAAAATTTTCCTTTTTTTTTCTTTCCTTTTTTTTTTTTTTTTTAAATCGTTTCACTAGATAAGATTCCTCGTCTGGGATCGTGTAGAGCTCTTTGAAGCTGAACTGAAACTGACATTTGGACCTTCAGCCCGCTGTACCCCAGTAAAGTCCACTATATGGAGAAATATGGTGAGTAAATTATCAGGAAATTTTAATGCTGGAGTAAACTAATCCTTTAACTCGAAGCTTCAGTGATAAAATAAAGCTTTCTAAAATGATCAGCGTGTTTGAGTCTTAGATTTATTAGTTTGAGCTCCAGTGATCATTCATCAGTCACTGTTCATTTAAGCAGAGTCATGTTTTAAATGGGCATCCAGTGGCCTCTAGTGGTCACTCGTGTGACGGCAGCAGCACAATTAATCACCACAAACGACCACAATAAAGCTATAGTTTTTCTTGCACCAAATCAAAGGTCACTACATAGTAAAAAAAAAAAAAAAAAAGAAGTATGATTGATATAATTATAACTGATAACCGTATAAACTACCTTCACAACTCTCACTTGCACTGATATGGAGTTAATATTGTGCCATAATTAAACAAACAAATCCAGCATTTTGCAAACAAACACGATCTGCTTTGCAAAGGAAAACTCGACTCACAAACAAACAGAAAGTGATGTGCAAATACAAAGGTCAGTTTGAGCGAAAACGCAGAGGAGTAACAAACATATGTATTACAAATATAAATAAATGAGCCTACATCATATTTCACAAATAAATACAAACCATCCTACAAATGGCATGTAACCTTTGAAGAAATACCAAATCTAGTGCATACAAACGCACACCTGTCTGTTACGACTGTAAATTACTTGCCTTTTTATGAGATCTCTCGGCTTGATTTTCTCACAAATGCAGTTGAGCAACTTCCGCTTCCAAAACAGCAGATGGCGCTTTGCTATGGGTCAATTTACGCTAGTCTCCCGAGAGAAGCCTCGAAACATGCGTTTATATTATTAATAATAATAATAAACTTTATTTTATAGCGCCTTTAAAATGATGATGATGATATATTATGTATAATATAGCAGTTATTTTCTTGCTGTGTAAATACGCTCAGGTTCTTCCTATTTTTCAGTCTCTTTATCTTTGGTAGGAGAGAGAAGTAAATCACACTGACTCTCTCACACAGTTTTACAACCTGTGATCGCTACTGATGTCACTTTCATGTGCACGCGCTCCATAGTTATCCAAGAGTTGACAGAGAAAGTCGATGATCAGCGTCATGGTAAAAAACAAAGCCTGATTGGATTGATTTGATTTTGTCATGTCTAATCTAATCCTATCATCCTCTGAGTTTGTTCAGATACCATCATAGTTCCTGTTCTGACCAACTAGCAGTTTACCAAGGGCAAATCAGTCTTATTTTTTGGCTTTAAATTAGAACAATCCACTGACTTAAAAGATATGAATTTTACATATTAACTTATATATATATATATATATATATATAAGAGCATTAAAGTTGTCATGAAAGGGAAGATGCACTGGTCTTTTCTTCCTTATTGTGCCATATAAGGACTTCTGAAACAAGAACAAATGTAGGGTGGGGCTTGATTTTTTCTGTTGGGAATTGATTGGATGGTTGGATAGTTGTGGTTTGCTATTGGTGGATCTCATGTGAGTGACAGGTTGCCCCGTCCTTGTCATCAGAGAAGAGAAGAGATGAGATGAGATGCCGCTGCAAGAGGGAGGGGAAGTTATTTTGATTCAAGATTATGAGGAGCATGAATTTAAAGGGTACCTATTATGCCTCTTTTCACAAGATGTAATGGTGTCCCCAGAATGTGTCTGTAAATTTTCAGCTGAAAATACCCCACAGATTATTTATTATAGCTTGTCAAATTTGACCCTATTTGGATGTGAGCAAAAACACACAGTTTTTGTGTGTCCCTTTAAATGCAAATGAGCTGCTGCTCCCGGCCCCTTTTCCAGAAGAGGGCGGAGCTTTAACAGCTCGCATTTCAGATACTCAACAACAACAAAACTGGAGAATCTCACGCAGCCAAAATGTAGCTGTGTTCTACCTTACATTGTTCAAACCGGAGTCGACACTGATGGAGAGACTCAGGAAGAAGTTACAACTTTTAGAACTGGATGTTTCTGAATGGTTACTGGATAAATTTATGTAGTTGTTGGGGAGTTTCAACATTTGAGCAAATATATTAACACTTTACCAACGTTCTTCGGCACATTTCCTTCATAAATGAAATTCAACCACATTCTCAGTGGCTCAGATGCCGGGAATCTATGGAAATTTTTTTGTTCACTGATACATCAAATAACATTTGTAATGTTTTTTGGCGCAGACATTGTACATCTCCAGCTGCTACAGCGAGTAAACTGAAATGGCGGACTGCTGCGGCTCACTCAGGGCGGTATCTGTGCTAATAGGGCAGATCGTCACCAGTCATGGGCGGGGCTTAAGAGTAGGGGGAAATCTGGAAACCGCGCCCTTGGAGAGACTGTTTATGATTCATGGGGATTATAAAAAAAAAAAAAAAGAGTAGGTGGATTTTTACCATTATAGCCTGGTTGTTTACCCACACTGTGGACACATCTGTGTTCAAAAACCTTACAAAAGTGAATTTTGCATAATAGGTCCCCTTTAAAACAATAATGATGTGCACAGAGAAAACATTTAAATTTATTGCAATATTCTTTAAAAAAAAACAAAAAAAAAACAAGAGCTGTCAATGTTGATTCTATGGTGACTTTAATCTGTTGTAACAAACATGGAAACATTAAAATGTTCTTATATTTATTCACAAATAAATGTTTAAGAACTGGAATAACAGCGACTGCCTTGTAGAGGCACACTTGTGTTGTGTGTGCAGTGTTTGAATACAAAACTGTTATATATATATATATATATATATATATATATGGTGCAATAATGTGAAATATACGTTTTTAAAAAACAAGCATCTTATATGTTAGCAGCTGTCTTGAACAGACAGCAAATTAATCTAGAATTTGCAGACATAAATAAATAAAGAGATGTGACACACCATTAATGGATTAGTTCACTTTCAAATGAAAATTAGCCCAAACTTTACCCACCCTCAAGCCATCCTAGGTGTATATGACTTTCTTCTTTCTGATGAACACAATCAGAGATATATTAATAAATATCCTGACGCATTCGAACTTTATAATGGCAGTTAACAGGGGTCACAAATATGAGCTGAAGAAAGTGCCTCCATCCACATCCATCCATCATAAACGCACTCCACACGGCTCCGGGGGGTTAATAAAGGTATTCAAGTATTCAGTGTACAAAGAAAGTGTAAAACTCTTGCAGTTCAAAAAGCTTACACTACGTCCTACGCCTTCCCTATTCAACTTATGGAAAAAGTGTAACTGACACGACGCCAGTTTACACTTTCTTCGTAACTTGAATACGGAAGGCGGTCTGGAGGAAGCTAGATATTTTACTTCATAACTTGTTAAATATATATTTTCTTACACAAACGCATCGCTTCTGTTCAGAAGGACTTTATTAACCCCCCGGAGCTGTGTGGAGTACGTTTATTATGGATGGATGTGGATGGAGGCACTTTCTTCAGCTCATATTTGTGACCCCTGTTAACTGCCATTATAAAGTTTGAATGCGTCAGGATATTTATTAAAATATCTCTGATTATGTTCATCAGAAAAAAGAAAGTCATATACACTTAGGATGGCTTGAGGGTGAGTAAAGCTTAGGGTAATTTTTCATTTGAAAATGAACTAATCCTTTAAATCCACTACAAGCAAATATGCTCATAACAACATGTTTCTATGCACAAAATATTCACACCTCAGTAGTTTGTTCTCATGTAAAATCAACGCATACATACATTTTCCAAGTATTTTTCCACCTCACAACCAACAAGCTGCAGAATGAGTGTAATGGCTCTAATTTTATAACATTACACATTGTTTACCGTACACAGAATGCACCGGCCTACATTATTATGTACATACAGCAGTTCAGTGCATCTGTCTGATCAATGAAATACTCCAATAACAGCAGCTCACTGGTTGATGGTGAACACAGGATCATCTGCACATTCTGTGTTTTTCGAGCAGCACAGCGGGACTTTGGGCAGCTTCTCCCGCGACAGATACAGAACCGGCTGAATGCTGCTGCTGATGTCCATGAAGCCAAAGGCGATGTAGTGGATATAACAGCGGAAGACCGCCGGAGAGAAATACTCTTGAAAAGGAAATAGAGCCACCGGCGGGAAGTAGTTAATAACAATGATGGCCAAGATGATGACGACCATTTTGAAGGCCTTTTTCTTGACGGGATGCCTCTCATCTCGACCTGGAGCAGATTGTCTCAGGGCCCAGAGAATGGAGATGTTACAAAACAGCATAAACGCAAACGCTGCCAGAATCATGACAGTGAAGACCTTCTCAAAGTTAGGGATGTTTCCTACACACTTTGCTGCAGCGTAGACCAAGGTGATGAACCACACAACGCCGGCACACACAGAGCGATGGCGCTTGTCTTTGAGTTCGGTGAAGGTGATGGGATGGCAGACGGCCATGTATCTGTCCAGACAGATGCAGGACAGGAAGAGCGGCGACGAGTCTTTCACGCCGTAGAAGAAGCGCAGGACGTACCAGGTGCTGCTGGTGGTCAGATAGACGATGTTGGCCAGTTCCAGTGGAGGAATGAGGCAGAAGAAAGTGTCCAGCACAGCCAAATGGACGATGAAGATGTCTGAGGTGGAGGAGTCGCCCTTATTCTTATGGATGAGCCACAGTACCATGATGTTGGCCGGGATGCCCAGGAACATGTTGATGAACTGCAGCACCAGGTAGAAGATGAGGACGGCAGGCATGTGTGCGCAGCCGCCGTAGACCGTCTGCTCGGCCGGTGAGGCGTTCAGTGGCCGGTGGCTGATGAGCAGAGAGGAGTTGATGTATCTGAACAGCTCTGTGATTGCCATTGTCCTCTCCATGGGCTCAGACCAACCGCTGAAACACACAAACAGTGATCAAATGCAACCAAACTGTACAATTAAACTCTTGCTTTGTGCTTTTCTGGTCCTTGTACAAAATGCCACATAAAGCCAAACGCCACTTAAACAGCTTTCACTTGATCAGTCAACCACATCCAAAGTTATATGCATGTAAAAAAAAAAATTCACCACTAGGTGGCGCTGATCTGAAACTTCTCAGACTCCTTCAGGGCATCATGCTGATGACCCATACCGAGTTTCGTAATGATACGTTCATGCTCTCGTATAATACAGCATTATACTACAAAATTTAAAATGGCCGACACCCAAAATGGGCGATATGGGAAAATTGGATATCATTTGATTTGGCATAACGCCCCAAATCTACAAACCATTTGGACAAACCGTTCAGTTATAAGCAAAAATAGCCATTTATCAAATCTCCGGACCAGTAGGTGGTGCTGTGCCGAAACGCAGCATGTAACCTCAGGTCTTTCTAGTGATTACATGGACCAAGATTGGTCTGAATACGATAAAGCTTTGAGGAGATAGAGCCTTACGTCTATTTTCGCAAGCTCTACATAAAATTCGTTCACACATTTTTCAAAAGCAGTTTGACAAATCAACTTGAATTTCGCAACTTTTTGTCGGCATGGTCTGAAGATGATCTGCTTAACTTTTTGTGAAAATCAGAGCAACGGCTTAGGAGGAGTTCAAAAAAGTAAGTTTTTCTGAAAATTCAAAATGGAGGTAAAAATTTAATAAGGAATCTTGAAATCTTTAAGTGCACATTTGGACAGTTGGTGGCGCTAGAGGGATTGAGTTATAAACTCCAAATTTGCTATGGTGATAGTTCAGCCTGGCCTCTATCTGTGTGCCAAATTTCATAAATCTCCCAAAAGCGGTTCTATGAGCTGCCATAGACATCCAGAGCTGAAGAAGAAGAAGAACACCAACGGATACAATAGTTGCCTACGCACCTTTGGTGCCCCTAATTAAAGCGCTTGTATACCTGCAGCTGCATTAACATCACATGTGACGATCTCTCAAAATGCAACAAAAGGCTTTATGAATCTTCTTTTGTTAAAAAATATATTTGAGTTAAAACATTAAAACATGATTGCTACAGTTCATTTAACAAACTTTGACATCTACAATGGGGCATGTTGTCACATTATGTGGTGTTGTCACAGTAGGAATTTGCTTTGAAATATAAGAAAATATTTAAAGTACAAAAATCTTCTATACAATGACAGTTTAGCAATATTTGAACAGTACAATTATGATGCACAAAATATAAACACATGACAACTGACACACTGTAAAAAATTATTTTCATGATTTGATATCATAACATTTTTTCTTTTGTTAAACCAACTTAGATAATTAATGTAGTTCAAATAACATAATATTTTGAGTTTCTGTTTATTAAACCAATCACCTTCATTGCATTAACTCAAATTTTTAATTTCAGTGAACTCAAAAGTTTTAGGCAACCAGGTAACTTATTTACTTATTTATTTTTACAGCCAAGATCTGTAGTTTGTGCAATAAACTACTGAGATTTGTCAAGTCATGTTCATAATACTGTATACAAAACAGCTTCATAGTAATGAAGAGGAAAACAGCATGAGTGTCAAAAGCTTCTTCAGTTTCAGGAATCTATCATTTCAGATATCGTTATGATTTCAGTTTCAACCATAAAGCAGCTCTACAAAGATTGTACAGTTTCATTAAGTTGAATTATTCAGTGATCTTGGTATTTTCAATACAGCTTAACCAATAAGTGTCACTGAATATGAATAGTCTCAAACCACTAGTTGTTACAGGCATAGAGAAACCTTTCAGCAGTGTCATTATAAGCAGCATCTCTTACCTCTCATAAGTTTCTGTGGTCTGCAGATGGTCTTCAGCCGCAGTGTGAAGTTGGTTGTGGGACTGACAGCTCATTTTAAGCTGAAGACACTGACGAAATCTTCACTCCCATGATTCAACACCACCGGGAGCTTCAGGAGCCAATCGAGGCCAAGCGTTCTGGAGACTAAACCAATATGCAAATGTGTTCTCTGAACAGTTTACTTATAGAAGAACTATTTGCATATTGTTGAGTTTATTGACCAGATAACATGCTAACTTATTAACATATTTACTGGCTTTGTGAAGGACAAATTTTATGGATGGTGGGATTGGTTCAGAAGACGTGTAGCAGCAAGTCCTCATCATTAACACTGATTGGCAATGATGCAACTCGCCATTGGCTCCTGACGGAAATTTGGTGGTAAACAACTGATGCAACCGTACATTAGTATACTTCTGAAATTCAGTGTAACAAAGTGTCATTTGTTACGTGAAGATGACATGGAGGTTCATCTGGATGGAAGAACAAGACAAAGAAGCGGCTGTGTGATTGTCAGATAGTGGCTATTTTTTTTACCTTTGTGCAACAGAAGCATTTTCAGTGTCATAACAGAAGCACTTTTGTCATCTTTAGTTTTGAGATAAAATGTAAGAGGTCAAAGATGAAATAGTAAGGAAAAAAACATGCATCAAAAACAGAGATATGAACTGAAGAAAGAGATACTGAGAAACCAGATTTTATCCACTTCATTATATTGGCAATTATCAATCCCACAATCAAATGTGGTATATATTCAGTACTGTGTTGTGTTACACATGTTATATTTTTACCAAAAATTGATTTAAGACATTATCTTTTGATTTAGTGTGCCAGTATGATATAAATATCAGTTTACAGTTTACCAAACATTCATTTTGTATGAACAAGAGTCCAACAACAGAGATCTGATCTCACCATCGTCGAGTCTGTCTGGAATTACATGAATAAACAGAAAAAAACACTGAGAAAACAATATTGTGAAAAGTTAGAATTATCAATTAACTTGTATTGCCAAAATCAATATTTTGTTGTGACCACCTTCTGCCTTTAAAACAGCTTTTGTTAACTTAAAACCAAAAACTACACGATACACTAACCTACAAGTCTTCTGTAAAAAAAAAAATAAAAAAGCAAAAAGATAACTCTGCATTTAATATGTGACCAGAAGTGAAATTCCTCTGATGTTGACTGACAAAGAGAGTGTCATTAATGAACGACTTGTTTTAATAATGGAAAAGCATCAAGATTGTTGTGGATTACATATGCAAAACAAATGAGAGTTGAGATCAACAGTATGATATATTCTTTTCATCACAATATATAATATATATACAGATATATAAAGCCTCTAATGACATTAATGTTCTTCAGCTTCATTGAATGGTCTCCTGTAAAGTCTCTAAACGATCACTTAAATCATTTAACGATCATTTTTCCAAAGCAACTTCCAGAAGGAATACCATGGTGCTTTGTTGCTTGTGGATGAGACATTGCACAAATACTGTACTGATGTTTCATATGCTAGATGAGTTTTCATTTTTTTAGGCAGTGTGAGTGTTTGAGTCATGTTCATTAGAAATTAATGCTGTCGTCCTGTATGACCTGTATATCAAGAAGTTATGACGTAAGTGCATCTTGAATGAAATGCAATTTAATTTAAGAATATTGTATAATATCTTCTCTGTGTACAGTATTGTGCATTTAATGTTAATTTCAACTATTCTTGAACGTTAACTCAAAACTTCAGTGATAAAATAAAGCTTTCTAAGTAGGTCAGTGTGTTGTTTGAATCTTAGTTTTATTAGAGTTGAGCTCCAGTGATCATTACTGAAACCTGTAACATCACTCACTGTTCATTTAAAGGGTTAGTTCACCCAAAAATGACATTTCTGTCATTAAGTACTGACCCTCATGTTGTTCCACAACTGTAAGACCTTCATTCATCTTCGGAACACAAATTAAGATATTTTTGATGAAATCTGAGGGTATCTGATCCACACATCCACCATTCAACAATTTGAACCGTTGTCATACGTAGTGAACTTAGTGCAGGCTTCCTTGTTTACCTCCGAATGCCAACTCAGTATTGGCCGAAGCTGAACACGTGAGCAGCACGACGCATGCATGTGATGCTGACACAGGATCCGGCCAATAATGAGCCAGCATTCGGACGTAAACAAGGAAGCCTGCACTGAGTTAACTACATATGACAATGGTTCAAATTGTTGAATAAAGTGGGGTTTTTTTTTTTCGCGCACAAAAAGTATTCTCGTCGCTTCATAACAACCACCGTAGTCACTATTTTAACCATGTTTTTAACTACCTTTCTGGACGTCAAAAGGTGCAATGACGTTGCTGTCTATGTGTGGATCAGATAGCCTCGGATTTCATCAAAAATATCTTAATTTGTGTTCCAAAGATGAACGAAGGTCTTACGGGTGTGGAACAACATGAGGGTGAGTAATTAATGACAGAATTTTCATCTTTGGGTGAACTAACCTTTTAAAGGCACAACATGTAATTTTCACCACTAGAGGTCACTTATTCAAAACAAAGGCGTAGCTTAATGACACCATGAATGAGCCTGGAATCATGGGCCTGTACCATGATGGTAGTTGAACAAACTCAGGGTTATAGGATTAGTTTCGAGGTGACAAAAACAAACCACTCCAATCCGGCTTTGTTGGTACCATGATGCTGATCATCAACTTTCTCTGTCAACTCAGGCTTTGATCCTGAGTTTGTGGAGCGCGTGCACATGAATGCGTGACATCAGTGGTGAACAGCCAATCACATGCTTTGCAACAGAGAGAAACTCTGATTCACTTCTCGCGAGAAAGCCAGCGTGATTCAAATCTCTTTTGCTGAAGGTTAAGAGACTGAAGAAAATGAAGAATTTAAACGCATTTACACTAAAGAAAATACTTGTCCATGAAAGAGGAAAAATAAAAGAAATTATCTTGCTCTATCAGTGCAAGTGAAACTTGTGAAGTTAGTTTATATAATTGCTTGATAATATATAGCAATAGAGACTCAAACATGTAAGGTCACTTGCAGTCATTTTTAAAGAGTTATCTATTGATTCTACAGCTTATTTATATTACATATGATCTGTATATATTAATATTCATTTAAACTAAATGCTTAATAATAACTGTTAAACTAAAATTGCTTGTGTGTAATGGATTAATAATAATATAGATTATATAATTATATAAATCATAAAATAATTCTAATTATCATTAAAGCCAGACAATTTCATCTTTAAATATTTGTTTTTACTAGATAGTGACCTTTAATTTGGAGGTAGTGAAACCGGGGGCGTGTGTCAGTATCACTTTGCTCACATCTGATTGGTCCAATTTCGGTTTGAGATCTCTTATCCAGAACATAACCTGCCCCGGAGCAGGTTAGCTGTGGAGCGTAAGTTACTATGGTGATTAACACCGCTAAAAGCCAAGTCACTTTCATGGTACCTAAAACCCAGGATTGGCACAAACTAATCTGAAACTTACCTGGCTAGCCAGTGAATCCGCCTTCATGATACAGGCCCCTGGTTAAATCAGAATCAGAAAGAGCTTTATTGCCGAGCTTGTTTGCACACACCAGGAATTTGCTTTGGTGACAGAGGAAATAACAGTATTCAGATAGTAAAAATGGCATCAAAAATGGCATTGTAAGATTTCTAGATTAAAATATCCAAAAACCAGTAGAGCAGTTGACTTGTGTACTTACATCCCAAACATTTCCAACAATGTTTAAATCCAGAAAAATCAGCCATTTTAAGTGGTCACGTTTTAAATGGGCATCAAGTGGCCTCAAGTGGTCACTCGAGTAACGCCAGCACCAACTATCAATGATTATGAGACACATGAATTTAAAACAATAATGATTTGCACCTATAAATCATTTAGAATAAACTGCAATATTCCATAAAAAAAATAAGAATGGTCTATTTTGATTTCATGGTGACTTTAATCTGTTTTATCAAACATGGAAACATTAAAATGTTCTTGTATTTATTCACAAATAAATGTTTAAAGAACTAGAATAATGACTGCCTTGTGGGGGGTCTCTGAGATGGTTTGCATCATGTGTGCGGTGTTTCTATACAGGAACTGTGTATGCTTATATTAGGTGATGTATATATATATAAAAAAAGGTGCAATATTGTGAAATTTACACTTTTTTAAAACAAGGCATCTTGTCTCATACAGTGCATGCAAGCAAGTTAATCCAGAATTTACAGACATAAATAAATGACGAGCCCATGAGGCTGTTGTAACACAACATTAATGTACTTTAGTAACAAACTGAAATCCACTGCAAGTAAATATGCTCATAACATGTTTGTACACACAAAATATGCACACCTCAGCAGTTTGTTCTCATGTAAATTCAATGCATACATACATTTTCCAATTTTACATATTTTTCCACCTCACAACCAACAAGCCTAAGATCAGTCAAGTCACCTTTATTTATATAGTGTTTTTTACCATACAGATTGTTTCAAAACAGCTTTACACTGATAATAGGAAAACTATGCAACAAAGTTTGTTTCGGCTGTAGAGCAGCTCTAGAAGAAAATAGTGTCTAGGTGTCCCCAGCTAAGCAAGCCAGAGGCAACAGTGGCAAGGAACCCAAACTCCATCAGGTGACAGAATGGAGAAAAAACCTTGGGAGAAACCAGGCTAAAATATTTAGTTCCATCTGGTTGAAGATCAGATTCATCACGCCGGTATGGAGACGGGTTTGTTGAGGACCTGTGCCACTGGCTGTCGTGTCGATGAAGCCTTCACAGGGAATAGTCCAGTTGACACAAACTCTGCTGACATTCAGGGAGGAGTTGTGCTCGTGTTTTGGTGCTGGTCCTCCATCTGATCTAGATATGGCCCGGATACAGCTGACCTCGTTAACCTCAGGATAAACAGAGAGACCAATATTAGAGTAGATGCCATTCTTCTTATGATGTAACAAGGTTACCAGGTTAAAGAGATGTGTTTTTAGTCTAAATTTAAACTGACAGAGTGTGTTTGCTTCCCGAAAAATGCTACGAAGGCTGTTCCAAAGTTTAGGTGCTAAACAGGAAAAGGATCTACCGCCTGCTATTCTAGGTATTATCAACTGGCCAGAATTTTGCAATCACAATAGACATGAAGGACTATAATGCGTTAAGAGCTTGCTCAAGTACTGGGGAGCTAAACCATTTAGTGCTTTGTAAGTAATTAGCAAGATTTTAAAATGTATACAATGTTTAATAGGGAGGCAATGCAGAGTTGACAGAACCAGGCTAATATGGTCATACTTCCTGGTTCTAGTAAGAACTCTAGCGTCTAAGTTCACTAAGTATGACAACGGTTCAAATGCATAACTGCATAACTACATATGACAATGGTTCAAATTGTTGAATAAAGTGTTTTTTTTTTTTCGCGCACAAAAATCAGATCAGATAGCCTCGGATTTCATCAAAAATATCTTAATTTGTGTTCCAAAGATGAACGAAGGTCTTAGGGGTGTGGAACGACATGAGGGTGAGTAATTAATGACAGAATTTTCATCTTTGGGTGAACTAACCTTTTAAAGGCACAACATGTAATTTTCACCACTAGAGGTCACTTATTCAAAACAAAGGCGTAGCTTAATGACACCATGAATGAGCCTGGAATCATGGGAGTTATCATCTTCACCTTCACAGGAAAGCAATCCGACGGACTCGGCAAATCACTGGTGTCCTGGGGCCTGTACCATGATGGTAGTTGAACAAACTCAGGGTTATAGGATTAGTTTCGAGGTGACAAAAACAAACCACTCCAATCCGGCTTTGTTGGTACCATGATGCTGATCATCAACTTTCTCTGTCAACTCAGGCTTTGATCCTGAGTTTGTGGAGCGCGTGCACATGAATGCGTGACATCAGTGGTGAACAGCCAATCACATGCTTTGCAACAGAGAGAAACTCTGATTCACTTCTCGCGAGAAAGCCAGCGTGATTCAAATCTCTTTTGCTGAAGGTTAAGAGACTGAAGAAAATGAAGAATTTAAACGCATTTACACTAAAGAAAATACTTGTCCATGAAAGAGGAAAAATAAAAGAAATTATCTTGCTCTATCAGTGCAAGTGAAACTTGTGAAGTTAGTTTATATAATTGCTTGATAATATATAGCAATAGAGACTCAAACATGTAAGGTCACTTGCAGTCATTTTTAAAGAGTTATCTATTGATTCTACAGCTTATTTATATTACATATGATCTGTATATATTAATATTCATTTAAACTAAATGCTTAATAATAACTGTTAAACTAAAATTGCTTGTGTGTAATGGATTAATAATAATATAGATTATATAATTATATAAATCATAAAATAATTCTAATTATCATTAAAGCCAGACAATTTCATCTTTAAATATTTGTTTTTACTAGATAGTGACCTTTAATTTGGAGGTAGTGAAACCGGGGGCGTGTGTCAGTATCACTTTGCTCACATCTGATTGGTCCAATTTCGGTTTGAGATCTCTTATCCAGAACATAACCTGCCCCGGAGCAGGTTAGCTGTGGAGCGTAAGTTACTATGGTGATTAACACCGCTAAAAGCCAAGTCACTTTCATGGTACCTAAAACCCAGGATTGGCACAAACTAATCTGAAACTTACCTGGCTAGCCAGTGAATCCGCCTTCATGATACAGGCCCCTGGTTAAATCAGAATCAGAAAGAGCTTTATTGCCGAGCTTGTTTGCACACACCAGGAATTTGCTTTGGTGACAGAGGAAATAACAGTATTCAGATAGTAAAAATGGCATCAAAAATGGCATTGTAAGATTTCTAGATTAAAATATCCAAAAACCAGTAGAGCAGTTGACTTGTGTACTTACATCCCAAACATTTCCAACAATGTTTAAATCCAGAAAAATCAGCCATTTTAAGTGGTCACGTTTTAAATGGGCATCAAGTGGCCTCTAGTGGTCACTCGAGTAACGCCAGCACCAACTATCAATGATTATGAGACACATGAATTTAAAACAATAATGATTTGCACCTATAAATCATTTAGAATAAACTGCAATATTCCATAAAAAAAATAAGAATGGTCTATTTTGATTTCATGGTGACTTTAATCTGTTTTATCAAACATGGAAACATTAAAATGTTCTTGTATTTATTCACAAATAAATGTTTAAAGAACTAGAATAATGACTGCCTTGTGGGGGGTCTTTGAGATGGTTTGCATCATGTGTGCGGTGTTTCTATACAGGAACTGTGTATGCTTATATTAGGTGATGTATATATATATATAAAAAAGGTGCAATATTGTGAAATTTACACTTTTTTAAAACAAGGCATCTTGTCTCATACAGTGCATGCAAGCAAGTTAATCCAGAATTTACAGACATAAATAAATGACGAGCCCATGAGGCTGTTGTAACACAACATTAATGTACTTTAGTAACAAACTGAAATCCACTGCAAGTAAATATGCTCATAACATGTTTGTACACACAAAATATGCACACCTCAGCAGTTTGTTCTCATGTAAATTCAATGCATACATACATTTTCCAATTTTACATATTTTTCCACCTCACAACCAACAAGCCTAAGATCAGTCAAGTCACCTTTATTTATATAGTGTTTTTTACCATACAGATTGTTTCAAAACAGCTTTACACTGATAATAGGAAAACTATGCAACAAAGTTTGTTTCGGCTGTAGAGCAGCTCTAGAAGAAAATAGTGTCTAGGTGTCCCCAGCTAAGCAAGCCAGAGGCAACAGTGGCAAGGAACCCAAACTCCATCAGGTGACAGAATGGAGAAAAAACCTTGGGAGAAACCAGGCTAAAATATTTAGTTCCATCTGGTTGAAGATCAGATTCATCACGCCGGTATGGAGGTCGGGTTTGTTGAGGACCTGTGCCACTGGCTGTCGTGTCGATGAAGCCTTCACAGGGAATAGTCCAGTTGACACAAACTCTGCTGACATTCAGGGAGGAGTTGTGCTCGTGTTTTGGTGCTGGTCCTCCATCTGATCTAGATATGGCCCGGATACAGCTGACCTCGTTAACCTCAGGATAAACAGAGAGACCAATATTAGAGTAGATGCCATTCTTCTTATGATGTAACAAGGTTACCAGGTTAAAGAGATGTGTTTTTAGTCTAAATTTAAACTGACAGAGTGTGTTTGCTTCCCGAAAAATGCTACGAAGGCTGTTCCAAAGTTTAGGTGCTAAACAGGAAAAGGATCTACCGCCTGCTATTCTAGGTATTATCAACTGGCCAGAATTTTGCAATCACAATAGACATGAAGGACTATAATGCGTTAAGAGCTTGCTCAAGTACTGGGGAGCTAAACCATTTAGTGCTTTGTAAGTAATTAGCAAGATTTTAAAATGTATACAATGTTTAATAGGGAGGCAATGCAGAGTTGACAGAACCAGGCTAATATGGTCATACTTCCTGGTTCTAGTAAGAACTCTAGCTGCTGCATTTTGGACCAGCTGGAGTTTGTTTATTAAGCGTGCAGGGCAACCACCCAGTAGAGCATTACAGTAATCTAGCCATGAGTTCATGAATGGATGAACTGTTCCACATTTGTCATGGAGAGCATAAGTCATAGTTTAGATATTATGCCGAGTTCACACTGCACAAGATTCAAAGTCGTCAGATCACTGTTCTTTTCACGCTGAACGGTTATCTGGGGTAGCATTCAGTCACTGCTGTGTACACATTGCTTGATGGATCTGCGACAGGGGGTTTCACATTTCATGACTTTGCAATAGGAGAAATCGCAGACACCTCTGGTCCACAAACTACGTTTCACAACCAAACACACGCAAGAAGTGATAAGGAAATAATGCAAGGTCACGTGTGAGACTGGAGTTCTTGCGCAAGACTGGAATTGTAATTAAAAATGTTAGCCCGCAAGATGCTTACAATCCAATTTGTCTGTGCGCTAATTTGCAGTGAAAATGAGAAAAAGAAAAAAGATTATGGAGGAGGAAATGGTTGGGGAGAAGCGGATCTATAACTTCCCGCTGCCCTGTATCTTCTCTCTCATTGGCTGTAAGTCATCGCCAATGTCATTTTCAGTCAGAACACATTTCACACAGCAGGAGTTTTGAATTGTAGACAGGTCCAGATATTTAGCATGCCAAAAATCTCATGGGCATCGGTGACACATTGTCGATTCTCTCAGATTGTGTCTTTGATACTGCATGACTGTCACTTGCGTGAATGAGTACCGATTTGCCTCCGATTTCTGGTATTTGTGGGCAATTTCACAAAATCAGTTGGTGAGTGAAAATCGGGCCTAAAATCGTGCAGTGTGAACTCTGCACTAATCGGTATAGGGTCTAATTGATTTTAATGATTTAACGAGTTTAGGCAATTCTTCCTCTCCTATAGCAACGAATGAATGGAATTTTTCCCCAGGGTTACTACAATGCACTGTCTGATGCGATACTGTAGTAGACAGTTGCATGGTTATAATTTTCTCTCTACTATAATCAATCTTGCAAGTAAAGAAGTTCATAAAGTCATTGCTGCTGTGCTGTTTGGAAACGTCTGAAGTTTAAGCTTTATTTCTCATTAATTTAGCCACTGTATCAAATAAATACCAAGGGTTGTGTTTATTTTCTTCTAAAAGAGATGAAATATAAGCATATCTAGCTTTTTCTAAGGCTTTTCTGTACGCAATGATGCTATCTTTCCACACAATGCAGGGTGCTGGGGGTGCTGCGGCACCCCATGTTTTCAAAAGATTGTAAACACAGCGCAAATTTTTGTTCATTGAAATTTTGTTAATTTTGAGCAAATTCTTTGATAAAGTCTGTATGGTGCCCTGGTGGCCTGTAAACAGTAACCAGCACAAATGTCAAACAGAATTTATCACTTGCACTAGATAGTGTTACATAAAGTACCATCACGTTGAAGGAATTATATTTGAAACTAGACTTCTGAGTAATACTGAACATATTGCTATAAATTACAGCAACACCACCCCTTTAGCCTTTAAGATGAGGCTCGTGTTTATAACAGTAATCTGGGGGGGTGGACTCATATAAAGTAATGTAATCGTCTGGTTTTAGTCAGGTTTCTGTCAAACACAGGACATCTAGGTTATAGTCTGTGATCATATAATTTGCAATAAGTGCTTTTAAAGAAATTGATCTAATATTTAACAACCCAAGCTTTATCATTTGTTCATCTATATAATGTCTGTTTTTTATTTGTTGAACATCAGTTAAATTCTTACACTTAAATGGGTTTGGGAGTTTTTTGTATTTACTAAATCGGGGAATAGACACAGTCTCTATGTGATGATATCTACGTGAAAGAGTTGGGATTTATCTGACTTCTGTGACGTGAGACAGCTAGCGGACGGTTGGTTTAGCCAGTCTGTCTGCTTCCTGACCTGGGCCCCAGTTAGTCAAGGTTCAACTCTAAGACTATGTGCCATATTGCTAGAGAGAATAGTGTCGCCAACCCAGGAGGGATGAATACCATCTCTTTTCAACAGGTCAGGTCTGCCCCAAAAACTTTTCCAATTGTCTATGAACCCTATATTATTCTGCAGACACCACTTAGATTGCCAGCCATTGAGTGATGATAGTCTACTAAGTATCTTGTCACTCCGGCGAACAGGGAGGGGGCCAGAGCAAATGACAGTGTCTGGCATCATACTTGTGAGTTCACACACCTCTTTAATGTTATTTTTAGTGATCTCCAACTGGCGAAGTCAAACATCATTAGTGACAACGTGAATAACAATCTTAGAGTATTTATGATTAGCCAGCACTTTTAGATTTGCTTTGATGTCAGGCACTCTGGCTCCCGGCAAACATGTGACTATGGTGGCTGGTGTCTCTATTTTCACGTTTCATACAATCGAATCATCAATAACTAGGGCACTTTCAACAGGATTTTCAGTGGGTGTGTCACTGAGAGGAGAGAACCTGTTTGATGTTCTAATTGGAATGGAAATGCGTATGCTGTCTCACAGTCACCCAGTTGCCCTGCTGCACAGGCTTTACATTGTACGGGGTTCGCTAAGCTAGTCATATCCAAAGCAGTATCTAAAGGCCTTGCATTCTTAATATCCTCGATTACAGTTTGGATGCTTAAGCATAAATCAGCTGCAGAATGAGTGTAATGGCTCTAATATTATAACGTTACACATTGTTTACCGTACACAGAATGCACCGGCCTACATTATTATGTACATAAAGTAGTTCAGTGCATTCGCAAATTTCTATATATCCTAATTATTGTTAATATGTAATTCATTTTTCCAGGAGCTATTTGCTTCTACCTTCAATTAAATTGCTAACAGTGATTGTATATTAATCGCCTAAATTATTACATTATTAGCTAACTGCAGTCTCCAAATTGTAATGTTGACATGCATTCTCTGTAAAGCTGCTTTGAAACGATATGTATTGTGAAAAGCGCTATACAAATAAATGTGAATTGAATTGAATTGAATCTGTCTGATCAATGAAATACTCCAATAACAGCAGCTCACTGGTTAATGGTGAACACAGGATCATCTGCACATTCTGTGTTTTTCGAGCAGCACAGCGGGACTTTGGGCAGCTTCTCCCGCGACAGATACAGAACCGGCTGGATGCTGCTGCTGATGTCCATGAAGCCAAAGGCGATGTAGTGGATATAACAGCGGAAGACCGCTGGAGAGAAATACTCTTGAAAAGGAAATAGAGCTACCGGTGGGAAGTAGTTAAACACAATGATGGCCAAGATGATGACAACCATTTTGAAGGCCCTTTTCTTGACGGGATGCCTCTCATCTCGACCTGGAGCAGATTGTCTCAGGGCCCAGAGAATGGAGATGTTACAGAACAGCATGAACGCAAACACTGCCAGAATCATGACAGTGAAGACCTTCTCAAAGTTAGGGATTTTTCCTACACACTTTGCTGCAGCGTAGACCAAGGTGATAAACAACATGACGGCAGCACACACAGAGCGATGGCGCTTGTCTTTGAGTTTGGTGAAGGTGATGGGATGGCGGACGGCCATGTATCTGTCCAGACAGATGCAGGACAGGAACAGTGGCGACAAGTCTTTGACACCGTAAAAGAAGCGCAGGATGTACCAGGTGCTGCTGGCGGTCAGATAGACAATGTTGGCCAGTTCCAGTGGAAGAATGAGGCAGAAGAAAGTGTCCAGCACAGCCAAATGGACAATGAAGATGTCTGAGGTGGAGGAGTCGCGCTTATTCTTATGGATGAGCCACAGAACCATGATGTTGGCCGGGATGCCCAGGAACATGTTGATGAACTGCAGCCCCAGGTAGAAGATGAGGACGGCAGGCATGTGTGCGCAGCTGCTGTAGACCGTCTGCTCGGCCGGCGAGACATTCAGCGATTTTTGGCTGATGAGCAGAGAGGAGTTGATGTATCTGAACAGCTCTGTGATTGCCATTGTCCTCTCCATGGGCTCAGACCAACCACTGAAACACACAAACAGTGATCAAATGCAACCAAACTGTACAATCAAACTCTTGCTTTGTGCTTTTCTAGTCCTCATACAAAATGCCACGTAAACGGCACTCAAACAACTTTCATTTTATGTCATGATAATAACATTCATGAGGGTATTTGTCTGTCACAGTTTCTAATCATAAAACTGTGTTCAAATGGGGACTTGCAGACACAATAACTAAAGTTCCCTTTCAGTCGGTCACGTTCGACGTACGTCAGTAGTGACCGACGAATTGGGATATCGCTAGAGAGCCCTATCAGCTTCGAGTGAACTACAACAGGCCAATGAAGTTGGCGTGCGATATTTGCATAATGCGCACCGCCCCCGCCAGGTGGTATAAATAGGGGAGCAGATGCAATCGCACTCTGTCTTTCGCTTCGGAGCCAACCTGTGTGTTCCTGCTGTTAGTCTGAGAGTGACTTCGCAAGCCTTTGAAGAGCTTTTGTTCTACAGTGCTGGCTTTATGGCACCTTACAGCGAGGCCGCGAGCTTTCCCAGAGTGAGCTTCTCGAGCTGTTATACAGCTCTCAACTGCTGTTTTCACAGCATTATTTGCCCCGTTGGTTTGCGATTTGGGCCGGTTCCTCTGTGTGTGACTCAGGGAGTGAAAAGTGTACCTGCAGTCACATCGCGGCTGTTCCCTGTGTGCTTCGGCACAAAGAACAAGAGCTTCTAAAAGAGCTTCACAGACAGACACTGCGTCTTTTTCAAGACGTCATTCTGTCTGTGCGTTTCTGGAGGCGGTCGTTTCCTATCCTCACTGACGGCCACAATCACTTTCTCTCATGTCTGCTTAGCGTGCTGAGACTGTGTTTGTGGGTGGTTCATATTCTCTTGTAAAAAAAGAGAGCATGCCCACGTAGGCGCGTTGTTCGTCTTGCCTTTCTCGTAAGGGCTTGAGCGCTCAGCGCGCCGTGTGCCGTCGAGCTGCCGGCTGACAGCGCGCGTTGCCATGGCAACCTAGCGCGTTGTTCGGCGCTCTAGATGCGTGGTCGAGACTCGAGTGCCTCAAACGAGGTGGAGTCCCCTCACCTATTCCCCGATCTAGTTTCTCTTTCTGAATCAGAAGAGTACTACTTTTGGTGAATAAGCCAGGGTGACCAGAGGATCACAGTGGGGCATTACCTGCCGAGCCAATCTCCGTGGGCCCCCCACTCCTCTAGCGCATCGCAAACATGCTGTGACTGTGTTCGTGGGTGGTTTATGTTTGGTAAAAACATGGCCACGTCGGCGCTCAGCGCCGTGTGTCGTTCAGTTAGACGACCACGTTCACTCTCTCACATGGCTGGTAGCTTCTGGGTGGATTGCTGGTCCTTCTCATGGGGGACCTAGCATCTTAGTCAGGGCTCCAGCAGAGGATCAGATGTCGACTGCTACATTGGAGAGAGGGTTGTTGGGCTCTGGACATGAAGATGAGGCTGAGCGTCCCACGGTTGTGATGTGCTCATGCTGAATCAGATTCAGAGTTAACGACCATGCTTTCCCGGGCCCCTGGGGGCGTGGTGTGACGCGTACTCGCCTTGCCCCGCCCCCTGTCTTAGCCCGGACGTGCATGAAAAACTTGGCAGTTTGGAAGCCTTTTTTGGTGCCAAATATGGAACACCAAAAGGGTCATATCTGCATTAAAAGTTTTTTCTCTCTCACTACCCTCTGTGGTGGGGTGGCAGTGCTACGGGCACACCACCTCTGCCCTGCATGGGTCTTGGCCCCCGGCAGGTCTGTGGAAGGCCAAAGCACTCATTGCATATGGGTAGTTCTGAGTCGGGGTTGAGCTACGCATGATGCAAGTCATAGCGCAGGCCCCTGGCCAGACAATGTCTACCATGGTGGTCCGGAAACACCCCTGGCTAGCCTTGCAGAGGTGTGTCATCGTCTAAGTACGCTTTCTCGATGCTCTCATCTCACAAGCTGGCCTAAAATCCAACCCGCAGCCAAGCCACTTGGCTAGCGAGAAGCGGTCCTGGAGAAACTGGTGACCTGGAGCTGAGGTAAACAGTTCTTCGGGAGACGATGCCCGCATCGCTCCCTCCCCGGAGGAGGGCCGGGTGGAGAATTTTGGTATGTTCCGCCGCTGGCTCTCCGGAGACCAGCGGTGCCCATGGAGTAGAACTGTTTTCTGACCCTCCAGGTCCCAAGAGGGCGCGGCTGGCAGTGCGCGAGGCCCCACCTCGCCACTCTCAGCCCCCTCTCACTTCGCCAGCAGGTCCCAGTGTGTTGGTCGAGGCCACCTCCCATGTGCCGTCTCCCATTCACACTGCCACCTTGCAGAGTCTGACCACACTACGGGCCGCTATGCCGTCCGAGTCGGGTCCAGCACTCTACCTCGCTGCCCCACGCCCGGTACGTCTGTGGTCCATTTGGTCCCGCTGGTTCGGTGTCTGGAAGCCTGGCTAGCGCTTTCCAGCCCGTCCCGCTGGCTCATTTGTACCATCAGACTCGGCTATGCGATTCAGTTCGCCTGGCGTCCCCCGGTGTTCAGGGGTGTCCATTACACTCGTGTGTCCCTGGACAATGCACCTGTTCTCTGGGCGGAGATTGCTGTCCTCCTGGCGAAGGATGCAGTCGAGCCGGTCCCTCCAGCCGATTTGAAGTCAGGGTTCTCCAGCCCCTACTTCATTGTACCCAAGAAGGGCGGTGGGCTACGGCCAATCCTGGATCTGCGTGTCCTGAATCGGTCCCTTCTCAGGCTGCCGTTCAAGATGCTTACGCAGAAGTGCATTTTCAAATGCATCCGTCCCCAGGATTGGTTTGCAGCGATCGACCTGAAGGACGCGTACTTTCATGTCTCGATTCTGCCTCGTCACAGACTCCTACGGTTTGCGTTCGAGGGTCAGGCATATCAGTACAAAGTCCTACCCTTCGGGCTGGCCCTGTCGCCCCGCGTCTTTACGAAGGTTGCGGAGGCGGCCATTGTTCCGCTCAAGGAACAGGGCGTTTGCATCTCAACTACCTCGACGACTGGCTCATCCTGGTCAGCTCGCGGGAGCAGTTGTGCGAACACAGGGACATGGTGTTAGCTCACCTCAGTCGGTTGGGTCTTCGGGTCAACTGGGACAAGAGCAAACTCTCCCCCGGGCAGAGGATCTCTTATCTCAGTAGGGAACTGGATTCGGTCGCCTGGACCGCGCACCTCTCTGAGGAGCGCGTCCAGTCAGTGTTGACCTGCCTGAGTATGCTCAAGCGCAGGACGGCGGCCCCACTGAAACTCTTTCAGAGGCTCCTGGGGCATATGGCATCCGCAGCCGCAGTCATGCCGCTCGGATTGCTTCATATGAGGCCGCTTCAACACTGGCTCCGCGGCCGGGTCCCGAGATGGGCGTGGCAGCGCGGTACGTTCCGTGTCCCCGTGACACCGAACTGCCGTCGCACCCTCACCAAGTGGTCAGACTCTTCGTTCCTGCGGGCTGGAGTTCCCCTCGAACAAGTGTCCATGCAGTGGTGTGGTCCACACAGATGCCTCTGCCACGGTGTGGGGGGCCACGTACAACGGGCATGCAGCATCGGGTCTGTGGACGGGGCCCCAACTGCATTCGCATATCAATTGCCTCGAGTTGCTAGCAGTACGTCTTGCACTGGGCCGCTTCCAGGAGCTGTTGACAGACAAGCACGTACTGGTCCGCTCGGACAGCACTGCGGCCGTTGCGTACATCAACCATCAGGGTGGTCTACGCTCCCGCCGTACGTCGCAACTCGCCCGCCATCTCTTGCTATGGAGTCAGAAGCATCTGAGGTCGCTTCGTGCCATTCACGCCCCAGGCGTGCTCAACCGTGCAGCCGACGAGCTCTCACGGCAGCCTCCGCTTCCGGGCGAATGGCGACTCCATCCCCAGGTGGTCCAGCTGATCTGGCAGCGCTTTGGCGAGGCACAGATAGATCTGTTCGCCTCCCGGAGACTGCCCACTGCCAGTTCTATTCCCTGACCGGCGGCACGCTCGGCATGGATGCCCTGGCAATCAGCTGGCCCCGGGGCCTACGCAAATATGCGTTTCCCCCAGTGAGCCTTCTCGCACAGCTCCTGTGCAAAGTCAGGGAGGACGAGGAGCAGGTCTTGTTAGTGGCTCCATACTGGCCCACTCGGACCTGGTTCTCGGACCTCACGCTCCTCGCGACAGCACCTCCCTGGCCCATTCCTCTGAGGAAGGACCTCCTGACTCAGAGACGGGGCACCCTCTGGCACCCGCGTCCCCACCTGTGGAAACTCCATGTGTGGTCCCTGGACGGGACGCGGAGGTTCTGAGTGATCTCCCGCAAGCGGTTGCAGACACCATCACTTCCGCTAGAGCTCCTTCTACGAGGAACCTCTATGCGCTGAAGTGGAACCTATTCGTCGAATGGTGTTCCTCTCAACCAGAGCGAGAGGACCCCCGATCATGTTCGGTCAGAACCGTGCTTTCCTTTCTGCAAGAGGGCCTGGAGCGAAGGCTGTCTCCCTCCACCCTCAAGGTGTATGTTGCCGCTGTCGCCGCACATCACTATGCAGTTGATGGTAAATCGCTAGGGAAGCACGATCTGATCGTCAGGTTCTTGAGGGGGGCGAGGAGACTAATCCTCCCCGGCCCCCCTCTGTACCCTCTTGGGATCTGACCCTGGTTCTTACATCTCTCCGGGGTCATCCCTTCGAGCCTTTGCAATCAGTCGAGTTAAAAGTACTGTCCCTAAAGACCGTCCTCCTGGTTGCATTGGCCTCGCTCAAGAGGGTAGGGGACCTGCACGCATTTTCGGTTGACGAATCGTGCCTGGAATTCGGGCCCGGTGACTCTCACGTTATCCTGAGACCCCGGCCTGGATATGTGCCCAAGGTTCCTACCACTCCCTTTCGAGATCAGGTAGTGAACCTGCAAGCGCTGCCTTCGGAGGAGGCAGACCCAGCCCTAGCTTTGCTCTGTCCCGTCCACGCTCTGCGCCTGTACGTGGACAGAACGCGAAGCTTTAGGACCTCAGATCAGCTCTTTGTCTGTTACGGAGGCCAGCAGAAGGGAAAGGCTGTCTCCAAGCAGAGGATGGCCCACTGGATAGTGGACGCCATCGCCCTGGCGTATGAGTCCCGGGGCGTGCCTTGCCCGCTCAGGTTGAGAGCCCACTACACCAGAGGAGTGGCCTCTTCCTGGGCGCTGGCGCACGGCTCCTCGCTGACAGATATCTGTAGAGCTGTGGGCTGGGCGACACCTAACACGTTCGCTAGATTCTATAGCCTTCGTGTAGAACCGGTATCTTCCCGTGTGCTCGCTTCCACCAGCCGGTAGACGCGAAGAGCCCGTTCTAGTGTCGGCTTGCAATGCCACTCCCGCCCCCTGGGCCGGATACGTGCATCCTTTTTACTCCAGTCGAGTTCCCCGTTTGGCGAACCCTGTCGAGTTCCTCCGCCTCCCCCTTCGGCTCGGACATTGCGGAGTGTCTGATGCCAGGCCAAACCTCCGTCACCGACGTTGACGTTTGGCTGGGTTCCACATGTCGTGACCCCTCCACGTGAGCGGTCCCATGTGTGTATTTGTCCACGGTCAACTCCCTACGGCGAGCCCGTGTCTTTCCCTAGCAGACCCAGCTCTGCTGTCACCTGTCAGATGAGTCTCCCCCCTACCCAGGTGGAGCCATCCCAGGGACTCCATATGCGTACTGCCCACGGCCAGTCCATATGTGTACTCTCCACGTAAATTCCTCCCCTACAGGTGGGTAGTGGTCTCCGCAGCGTCCCCTACGGGTTCGCTTCCCCAGTGTAGTCTAGTTTACTTAGTGGGTATATCGGAACAGCAGTAGACTCTCTCGGCGTAAGCTCGCCCCCTTCCCCGTCCCACTGGTGCGCCGGGTGGCTAGAGCTTGCGTTGGGCACTGGAAGGGGTTCATACTGTGGCGCTTTATTTGGGATCCCAATTCGTCGGTCACTACTGACGTACGTCGAACGTGACCGACTGAAAGGGAACGTCTCGGTTACGTATGTAACCCTCGTTCCCTGAAGGAGGGAACGGAGACGTACGTCCCGTCGCCACAGTTGCTGTACCCTCGCTGTAGTGCAGACTAGGTTGTCTCCTCAGCGAAAAACAGAGTGCGATTGCATCTGCTCCCCTATTTATACCACCTGGCGGGGGCGGTGCGCATTATGCAAATATCGCACGCCAACTTCATTGGCCTGTTGTAGTTCACTCGAAGCTGATAGGGCTCTCTAGCGATATCCCAATTCGTCGGTCACTACTGACGTACGTCTCCGTTCCCTCCTTCAGGGAACGAGGGTTACATACGTAACCGAGACGTTCACATGTGCACAAATACATGTTGAATTAAAGCGTTTACCTGCAGCTGCATTAACATCACATGTGACAATCTCTCATAATGCAACAAAAGGCTTTCTGTATGTTCTTCTGTAAAAGAATATTAACTTTTGATAATTATTTTAAAAAGGATATTCCTTGGTCAAACCTTAGAGACCCCCCTGTGGTGAAAATCAAGTATTTAATGTTGTTTATATGTCTATGTTGTGTTTTTAATGTGCTTTCAGACAAAAAATTAGCAAATTCATAAGTCAAGACCATTGCTGAGAATTTTCTCCTTAAAACTGCAGTGAACAAAAATGTCTCAAAAAACGTGGTTTGAAATCAACAGTGTTTCTTATGTCAATTCAAGTCATCTTTATTTATATAGCACTTTTTACAATGCAGATTGTTTCAAAGCAGCTTTACAGTGATAGCAGGAACATAATTTTGGCTGTACAGCAGCTCTAGAAGAAAATAGTGTCATTGTCCAGCTCAAGAAAGTTCAGTATTGATTCATTTCTGTTGTAAAAATCATTACTTATTAATTCAGTTAATTTATCTATACAGCAGCTCTGGAGAAAACAGTGATGTCATCATCCAGCTCAGTTCAATTCGCATACAATGGTGTCAATGAAGGCAGATCAGTAATATTGTTGAATGTTAAGTGTCCCCAACTAAACAATTCAGAGGCAACAGTGGCAAGGAACCCAAATTCCAACAGGTGACAGAATGGAGAAAAAAAATCTTGAGAGAAACCAGGCACAGTCAGGGGGCCAGTTCTCCTCTGGTCAACAAACGAACAGTGCATGATTATGATTCAGGCAGCATTACAGGTCAGAAGTCAGATTGGTATCGGAACATTCAAAATATTTTTTCCAGTTCCATCTGGTTGATGATTTGATTCATCACACTGGTATGGAGATGGGTTTGTTGAGGATCTGTGCCATTGGCTGTCGTGTCAATGAGGCCTTCACAGGGGACTGTCTAGTTGACACAATCTCTGCTGACACTTCAGGGATGTGTTGTACTCATGTTTAGGCACAGGTCCTCCATCTGATCTGGATACGGCCCGGATCTGGCTGACTACGGTAAACCTCAGGATCAACAGAGAGATTAATATTAGTGTAGATGCCTTCTAATACTAGCATAGATTCTTCTTATGATGTAACAAGTACATCAGGTGTTATAGGAAGTGTTCCCGATTCCGGCTGACCTAATTTATGCAGCCTAACAACCATTTAACTGATTTGAAAATAGAAATTGATAATGTGTTATGTATATGCCAGGTTAAAGAGATGTGTTTTTAGTCTAGATTTAAACTGACAGAGTGTGTCTGCTTCCCAAACAATGCTAGGAAGGCTGTTAGCACCAAAGCTTAGGTGCTAAATAGAAAATGTATCTACCACCTGCGGTTGATTTTGATATTCTAGGTATTATTAACTGGCCAAAATTTTGAGATTGCAATAGACGTGAAGGACTATAATGCGTTAAGAGCTCGCTCAAGTACTGGGGACCTAAACCATTTAGTGCTTTGTAAGTAATTAGCAAGATTTTAACAGAACCAGGCTAATATGGTCATACTTCCTGGTTCTAGTAAGAACTCTAGCTGCTGCGTTTTGGACCAGCTGGAGTTTGTTTATTAATTGTGCATGGCAACCACCCACTAGAGCATTACAATAATCTAGCCTTAAGGTCGTGAACATATGAACTAACTGTTAATAAAGATAACTCTCTCTAGCTCGCAGTAGCCAAGGAGGCTTACAGAGAGACTAACAACTTAGCAAATAATAGCAAAGCTCTGGGAGTGGAGGCCTCAGCATAACGACTCTCTAATTGAGAGGAGGCCTAACAATGCCCCACTCTCAGGATGTCTTGCAAGAAGCCTTCAACTCATAACTGTTATCCTGGTGGAGGTAAGTTTCTTGATAGGAAAGCGCTCACAATGCACACAAACAGCCCTCTCAAGGACTAAACGTGCATGCTTCTCACCCATGCACATAACGCACATATTGTGTGTGTCATCTGGTGTCAGATAACACTGACACAGAGGAACACACTGTCTGAAAGACTTAGTGCTAGTGCTACTCATAATATTTAGATTGCCTTGTATAGACACACATTCAAACAAACAGGTATCCTGAAGACAAGAAAGAGGATGATGTAATTCAAAGGTGGTCTTTTATACTCACGGTCACACCAGTGGTGACGTCATAGGCTGCCGCCTGCCAATGTCAAGTTCATTGTCATGTTTAGACTCACGCTTCAGACATCTGGCATGCTGGAGACATTCCCCTGTAGCGACCCCTAGGGGATGCAGTGTGAGTTCCCTTTCAAAAAGGAACCTTCATTCCCTGATGGAGAGAACAAAGACGTGTGTCGAAACCGACATATGGGGATTCGCTCTTAAGAGCCCCAGTCATCTCTGAGAGTATCAGAAAAGGCCAATAAAATTGTCGTGCAGAATTTGCATGCCAGGCCACGCCCGTTCATACGGGTATTTAAGGCCGTCAGAATGCAAGCTACACTTCAGTTTTGTTCTGAGGAGCCAAGGTAGCATCTCAGCCACTTCAGTGGCCAGTACAGAGATGTGGCCAGAGGGACACACGTCTCTGTTCCCTCCATCAGGGAATGAGGGTTACCATACATAACCGAGACATTCCCTTTCTGGTGGTCACTTCGCCATTTGTCAAAACCGACATATGGGGTCCCTATACTAAACGCCACAACAACTGCACCATGTCACAAGATGCGGTGCAAATGTGGGCAAGCCTATGCGTGCCAACGACAAGTGCAGCAACACTCACTCGTAACCTTCCAACGCCCAGGGTAAATGACCTCAGATCTCCTGCAAGGAGCGGTATTCACCTCACAAGAGGTCACTGCAGCTGTAGGGCCTTTTCTGATTCTTTTAAGGCAGTAAGTGTAAGCTTAGAGAATGCACAGCTGTGTACGCTGGTTGTAAACGTTAGGAAGCGTTCTCTTTCCCATTGAGATACGGAGGCCCCATTCTACCCAAAGGGGAGGTACACATGTGGAAAATACATCCTAAGGACTAACCAGAGGGGAGTTCTACGTAGGAAAAAACCCTATGTGGTGGGCTCCACCGAAGGGGGGAGGCTATCCCACAGCGACCAGTGACAGAGCTAGTTCTGTTGAGAGGAGGACACTAGGTTCAAACACTGGAAACTGAACAGTGTACATACATTGTATGGGGTGACCATCAGGGCAACCACTACATATGGAGCACTAGCCAGATTACAAGGTCTCACATGAAAAGGGGCAGTTCACGAGTAATGGGCCTGGAAGCGAGTTCCTCCACCAAACTCATCTACCGGGAAAGTGCTAAAATGATGGAGAGAGGTGGTCTAGGGTTCACCATTCCAGGGGATCAACTCTGCCCTGGTCATCTGCTCCTCCGGCTCCACCTTGGTCTCCAGCCCCACCCTGGTCACCTGGTCATGTGCTTCCCTTGTCTTGTGTGTCATGTTCTCATTGGTTGGTCTAGTCATGTGTCCTGTGTTCTTATTGGTTCATTGTTTGATTATGCACGGGTGTTCCTTGTTAGTCATTAGTCTCTCTGTATAAATAGCTCTCATCTCTCTCCCATTGTTCCCGGTCTAGCTTTGATGTTGTTTGTTACTTCTGTTTGGTGAGTTTTATGTTCATATTCAAGTTTAGTCAATTCAAGTTCAAGTCATTATTTATTTTGTATTTTGTTCAAGTTTTGTAAATAAAAGCTGCACATGGGTTCTCAATTCAACTTGCCTCCAGTGGACTTTGTTACATTATATATTTATTAAACATAAAGCATTGGTATTCCTTTACAGTACATTTTAAAAATCTAAATCCAGTCTTAACCTGCTTACAAAATCCACCAGATTATTGATACTACTAGTACTACTACTACTACAATTATTAGGGGTTCAAGCACGTATATGTGTGTCTGCGTGTGTGTGTGTGTGTGTGTGTGTGTGTGTGTGTGAAATATGATACTCAACAAAAAACACATGCAAACTTGTATATTTTGTTGTATTTATTATCCCCCTCAATCACTAATTTCCCAAACACACATCTCTACAATCCTTTTCTGCATCAAAAGATTTGGTCTTACCTTCTGATTAGTTGGATTGAGAGCGTTGTACGACAATTAGAGATTTCAAGGTGGAGTCCGCACCAGCTCAGTCAGGATCCAATGCTCTTGAGGCTCGATGGAAGTAGTTTAATTGCAGGTATTGATAATAGTTTATGTATAAGTAACTCACTCTGAGACTTGTTTAGAGAGGTTTACGAAGCACCAAATACAATGGTTTTGTTTTAGTAACAAGGTACAGAATAAAAAATAATATATATAGTTTACAAAGATCACATCCTCTTTTCAGCCCCTAACACTTCACAGTTTCCTGTTGCATGCAAAACATAAGACTGCAACACATTCTGCAAACTGTAACACATTTTAATCGCTAAATCTTGAGACCTTCCCATTAGTTTCCTTTTAACATTTCTAGTTATAATAAAACATACATCTCTGTCTCTTTTCTCAGAAACTCAGCAGGAAAAACCTCACTTTTATTTAAACATCATTTGCAGATACAACCGGCGCTGAAGCTTCCGTGGTCAAAGCTTCAACCTCGTTTGTAATCTGTTCCATTTCACACATAAAAGTATTCAAAGCATAATCAATTTCAAATTAATTTTCTGTTGCTGCCTCAGTAAATTAATCATCTCTTTGGCCTTGGAATCCATCTCCATTCCTCCCATCCTAGTGGTTCTTCTTCTCCTTTTTGATGTTTGTTTTGGATCATTGTCCTGATGGAAGATCCAACCACGGCCCATTATAAGATTTCTAGCAGAAGAAGTCAGATTTTTTATCCGTTTGTATTTGATAGAATCCATGATGCCATGTATCTGAACAAGATGTTCAGGACCTCCAGCAGAAAAATAGGCCCACAACATTAAAGATCCAGCAGTATATTTAACCGTGGGCATGGAGTACTTTTTATCCATATGTGCACCAAACCCATCTGGTGGGTTTGCTGCCAAAAATGCCAAAAGTTCCAGTTGTGTCTGACAACTGAATATGCTGGAGTTTGTTTTTGGATGAGAGCAGAGGATTTTTCTTCAAACCCTCCCAAACAACTTTTGGTGATATAGATGCTTTTTGGTAATTTTTTTAAGCTTTCTGACCCCAAGACTCAACTAATTTCTGCAATTCTCCAGTTGTGATCCTTGGAGAGTCTTTGGCCACTCAAACTCTCCTCCTCACCACGCATTAGGACGCTATAGACACACGTCCTCTTCCAGGCAGATTCGTAACATCTTTAATTATCTTCTTAATTCTTGCCCTGATGGTGGAAATGGGGATTTTCAATGCATTGTCTTTTTTTCTTATAGCCATTTTCTATTTTGTGAAGCTCAACAATCTTTTGCTGCACATCAGAACTATATTCTTTGGTTTTTCTCATTGTGATGAATGATTAAAGGAGTAGTTCACTTTCATATAAAATTTTCCTGATAATTTACTCACCCCAAGATGTTCATGTCTTTCTTTCTTCAGTCGAAAAGAAATTAAGGTTTTTGATGAAAACATTCCAGGATTATTCTCCTTATAATGGACTTCAATGGCCTCCAAACGGTTGAAGGTCAAAATTAGAGTTTCAGTGCAGCTTCAAAGGGCTTTAAACAACACCAGACAAGGAATAAGGGTTTGGCGTTTGTGTTTACACATATTTTTACTCCTGTGGAACAGGAAGTCATGGCTGGACAATTTCATGCTCCTTGTCACCCTGGTGTGCTAAAAAATGTAAATATGAATAAGAATATACTTCAGAGATATTTTACTCATAAGAATTTCTAGGGGTGCCAATAATTGTGGCCAACATGTATAGGAGAAAAACATTTATTTCATAATGTGAGTTTCCCCCAACTTTCAATTGTTTTACTTCAATGAAAGGTTCGAATTTTGTGAATTTTTCTGAATGAAATATCAAAAGGATAAACAATGCAGATTTGATCATTTGTAAGTGTGAACTTGTGAAAACAACTGCCACAGGTAATAGGACATTATTTTCTTATTTATTTATTTTTATTTGTAAAAATGTATTTTTGGTGTTTTTTCTTTTTTATTTTGATAGACAAGAAGTGAAAGAGAAAAGGGGAACGGGATTGGGAAAGTTCCATGAGGCAGAACTCAAACACAGGTCACGCGAGCTGTCCACAAATCTGCGCAGACGATAGGATATTATTTTCAACTTGACTGCAATGTTTTATTCTCCATCTCTCAATACATTTTGCATAAATGAACCTTTATGTTATGTCATCGCAGATTAAAATCTATAAATCAAAATATTTATTGCATTTATAAGGGGAGAAGGCTCAGAAAGGCTCTATTGCCTCAGTGGTTTAGTGTCTTTGGGCGGATAGCCCAAAAGAGGCCCTTTCCATTGTTTTACTTCAATAATATGTTAGAATTTTTTGAATTTTTTTAATGAAAGATCAAAAGGATAAACAATGTAAATTTATTTAAGCCCACTTTGATCATATTTAACAAGGGTGCCAATAATTCTGGAGTTTACTGTATTTTACAAAACATGTTCAACTCTAAATCTTCAAGAAAATCAAAGTTAAATATCTGAACAAGTTCTGTTCCAAATTTTAGGTTGATATCTCAAAAAAAGTACTTTCAGTAAGATTTTTTTTTTGTGCGCAGTACCGAACTTTACCACTAGATGACATCCAGAGTCCACCGATGACCATATAAGGACTCTTCGATTTCCATATATGGTTTGCGTGAGCTGAACCATACATTTCCATAATATTCAAAATATTTGTGAAGTAGACATCCTATTCAGAATTAGTTTGGGCAGTTATGTTAATATTTGTTTTGAATTCAACCCAAGGCTGTAACCATGTCTTGAACATTGGGGGGACCACATTTTTTATGATTATTATTATTTAAAGAAATGAAATAATAATAAAGAAGAAATAAGAATGGTAAAAGAACTTCTAGGTCTATAGTTGTGAAGTAGTCCATTAAACTAATAATATTTTATTTAAAAATATGCACACATTCACTTTGTATGTCTAATATGTCAATAATGTAAGAAACGTCTCTTGTCCCGTCACATTCAGTTATAAATGACATCATGATAGCATATTTTCAAATATAAATGGAGAAATGCCTTCTTTGAATTGATTGGCAGTCATTTTCATATTGACGAGCACTGTTAGACTGCTGAGGCAGACCAGCCTAAAAATGTAAATATTTAAACTGTCAGTCATCCTAACAACAAACAGAGTGGTGCGTAATGGAGAACAGCATTAAAGGGATTGTTCACCCAAATATGAAAATTCTGTCATCATTTATTCACCCTCGGGTTGTTCCAAACCTGTATAAATTTCTTTGTTCTGTTGAACACAAAGGAAAATATTTTGAAGAATGTGGGAAACTGAACAGTTCTGGGGCACCATTGATTTCCATAGTATTTTTATTTTTTTTTTTCCTACTATGGAAGTACTATGGAACTTTCTTCAAAATATCTTCCTTTGTTTTCAGCAGAACAAAGAAATGTGTACAGATTTGGAACAACTTAAGGGTGAGTAAATGATGACAGAATTTTCATTTTTGCGTGAACTATCCCTTTAAGAAATATCAAATATTGGGGGATAACTCGGCTATTTCCAATTATTCCCTATGGTGGTTGTGGCCCTGATTCAGAAAAGTCAGATATAAAAACATACGGAAAGAATCAGAGTGTGTTATAGTTTGGCACTGTATCACAAATGGAGAATTTATCGCTATTTCTCTATTGCTCTGTCACTTCTTTTGAAAATCAGTAACCAACTATGAAAACTAGAGTCTGAAAGCTTTCAAATGATATATAGTTTGGTCAAGATTATTTTAGGTTTATACTAAGATATTATAGTTATAAATGTGTAATCGCAAACGTCCCATATCTGTGGGGGAGGAGCAGTCTTAAAAATAGTGGTTAAAAACATTTTTATAAATCATAAATTCAGAAATGTATTCTTTGTAATGTATGAAAAGTACTGATATTAAAAGTTAACTATTTGAACCTGATTGTATGATTTTTAGGGAATTGTATTGAATCCAATTAGGGTCAATCTGACCCACACCAGCAAGGCTGTACCCAGAAATTGAACAGTGCACGAGGGTTAACCAATAAGTGTCACAGAATATGAGTTGTCTTAAACCACCAGTTGTTACATTTATGAAGTTGCCGTCAGTAAAGCTGAACCCATAGAGAAACTTTTCAGCAGTGTCATTAAGAGCAGCATCTCTTACCTGTCCTGTTTATGTGGTCTGTAGATGGTCCTCAGGAGTCTTCAGCCGCAGTGTGAAGTTGGCTGTGGGACTGACAGCTCATTTTAAGCTGAAGACACTGATAACACCTTCACTCTCACGATACAACACTACCGGGAGCTTCAGGAGCCAATCGAAGCCAAGCATTCTGGAGACTAAACTAATATGGAAATGTGTCCTCTGAACGGTTCACTTACAGAAGAACTATTTGATTATTGTTGAGTTTTATGGACGAGATAACATGCATATGCATATGCATATCATGCATAACATATTAACACAGTTACTGGCTTTGTGAAAAACAAGTTTATGGGTGGTGGGATTGGTTCAGAAGATGCGTAGTAGCAAATCCTCATTAACACTTATTGGCAATGTTGCAACTCGCCATTGGCTACTGACGGAAATTTGGTGATAAACTATATATTAAATAATAAATTATAATTATAAATTAATTAAAATGATAATAATAATAAATTATAAATGTGAAACTATGGAAGCTATGACACCATTTCTCAAAACTCTAAACACAAAACTACAAAACACACAACATGCAAAACGTCACACATATCAAACAAAAGCAAACACTTCATTCAAAACTATCTAAAAATGCTATTTTTGTGTACTGACTCTACATACAAGCGTCAAATGATTAGCTACATACATGCCAAACACACAGATGTGAAAAATGTAATTTTTGTAATGTAAATGTAATTCTCTCTTGTGTCTTTTGCTTGTTCATTCTGCAGTAGAGTGTATAGGAGTTTGTCATAGCACTCACACATACATGCATATGCACAAATACACTGTATATATGTAGGGGAGAGCAGGGTAAGTTGTCACATGGGTAAGTTGTCACACTGTTCACAACTCCATCACTACAGGCTCTATCTCAAAAATCAAAAAGCTACTTTGTGTGACTTCTTCTTCTATAGTCAACTTCCTGTTCACATGTGGTCAAGATTGCTGAGGTTAGCACAATTTGCTTATTTTTTGGCTTAAAAAGTAAAAAATTTGCACTTTAAATTTTATGCAATATTATTTTGCACAAAATAGAGGAGACAATAACATGTCTTATGATACTTTAGCTGACATGCTATCACATGTGCCCCAGCACCAACTCCACCCTGCCAGGCCCCAGCACCAAATGTGTATTGTTTGAATTTAAATAATTGTTTTTCCAAATTCTCTAGGCATGATTGTTTATATTTCCAGTTCTGGTTTGAATTTAAAAAATAAAATCAATAATCATAATTAAGTAGTTGTGTTCTTATTTTTAGATAATCTAGTGTGACAACTTACCCACAATGGGGCAAATTGTCACAAGTGCACATTCTCTATTCAACAGTCTACAACTCCGTAATGAGATAAGATATGAAAATGTAATGAATACAACATATGTGCCCAAGACTTCCTTCTTTCATTTGGTATGACATTTATACCATTGTGATGTATGGTGCTTAGTAAATGTTAGACAGTGTGAAAAGTGTGACAACTTACCCCGCTCTCCCCTATGCACAACTGATGAATTTTACACAGGTATGAAACTGAACTGAATCAAAACTGAACTGACTTGAGCTGAATAAAGACACTATTGTCTATTAGAATTTGAATTTGTTACAACTGTGAAGCTGCTGTGTGAAACACTTTATATAGTATAAAGCACTTTAGAAATAAAATTGACTTTCTGACTTGGCTTGTATGCATATTAGTATGTGCGTGTGTGTGTATGAATGTATATATATATATATATATGTGTGTATATATGTATGCGGTGTGTGTATATATATATATATATATATATATTTTACACTATAAACAGAAATGCAGGGGGATAAAAATAATTTCTTTATAACGTACTTGGTTACTAACGTAACCTCGGTTCCCTGAGATATGGGAACGAGTACTGCGTTGCTAGACGTGGTGGGGAAAACTCCTTTTCTCCAATTACTGAAGCCTTTTTCAGTGAAACTGCACGGCCATTGGTTCATGCAGTTGAGATAAAACGAACCAATGACAAGGCAACTGAGCTGCACGAGCCTATGGCGATGAAGCCTGAAATGGGCGGGGTCATCTGACTATATAAGCGGGCATTCTGGCATAGGATACTTAGGTTAATTTGACTGGAGCGACGACACCGAGTCGTGCCGTGACATAGCACAGCTAGCAACACAGTACTTGTTCCCCTATCTCAGGGAACCGAGGTTACGTTAGTAAATGAGTACATTCCCTTTCGATACTACACTCGTACTGCATCGCAAGACGCAGTGGGGACCCAGTTCAATCACGCCATACTATGATAGAGGAACGACTGATATGTGAATTCGCCTTAAGCATCTAAAAGGGCCCAGAGGGACCAAGTATAACAGGGCAAAGCCATATAATTTGTGGCTCAGACCTAAGTCAGGGCCCTCGCAGAGGTCAAGCCCGGCCCTGGATAATCGTTCCAAGGAAGCTCCGACTAAGTAAACCAGGAGCGCACAAGAAGTAAGGCAAATGCCTGAAGCTAACGACCCGGATCTAATCGGAGTCGCAGGGGAATTTAGCGAGCTTGAACATGTCAGGGTCAAGCTCTGCTCAGAACTGGTCCTGTCTCGGGGCAGGTGCATGGGTTCCCAGTGGGTCGGGCTCCGAGAGGACAACCTCACTATGGAGAAAGGACCCGAGCCTGAAAAGCAGGGACGTCCAGATTGTAAATCCTACCAAAGATGGACAGCGAGGCCCAGCTGGCTGCCGCACAGATTTCTGCAATGGACACACCGCTGGACCATGCCCAGGATGAGACCATGCCTCTGGTGGAGTGGGCTCATAATCCAATGGGGCATTGTAGACCCAAAGAGGAGTATGCTAACACAATCGCATCTACTATTCATCGGGATAGTCTCTGCTTCGTGACCGGATCCCTCTTGGTGCGGCCCCCGAAGCATACAAAGAGTTGTTCCGATTGCCTGAACGGGGCGGAATGCTCAATGTAAATTCTCAAAGCCCTGACAGGGCAGAGTAATTTTAAGTCCTTGTCATCCTCCGAGGGAGGAAGCACAGAGGATGTGATAACCTATGCTCTGAATGGAGTGGAGAACACTTTAGGTGCATAACCATGCCTTGGCTTCAGGACGACTTTGGAGTCGTTGGGCCCAAACTCAAGGCAGGTAGGGCTCACAGAGAGCACCTGCAAGTCCCCTACTCACTTGACCGATGCTAGAGCTAGTAGCAGGGCGACCTTTAGTGATGGGGCCGAAGGTCGGCCAACTGTAACGGCTCAAAGGGGGGACTAAGAGCCCTTAAAACTATAGACAGTTCCCATGTAGGGACAGAAGGGCGGATTCAGCCTCCTAGACCCCTTCAAAAAGCGAACAACCAGGTTGTTCCTGCCTACAGACTGGCCGGCTATGGGAGCATGAGAAGCCGCTATAGCTGCCACATAGACCTTGAGAGTGGAGAGGATGCGACCCTTATCCAACAACTCTTGGAGGAAAGACAATATCCATGATATGTTGCAAGAGGTTGGGTCTTTGCCGCGGGCTGCACACCAGGCGGAGAAGACCGACCATTTAAGGGTGTAGAGACGTCTCGTAGACAGGGCTCTAGCCTGAGAAATAGTATTTAAAACCCTCTCGGGGAGGTCCACAGGCTCCCATCGAGAGGCCATAGGTGAAGAGCCCACAGCTCAGGCTGGGGGTGCCAGGTCTTTCTGTTTGCCTGAGAGAGGAGGTCCCTTCTCAGGGGAATGGGCCATGGGGCTGCTGTGAGCAGCTGAGACAGCTCCAAGAACCAAGGTTGGTTCCTCCAGAGCATGGCCACTAGGAGAACCGTGTGCTTGTGTTCCCTGATTCGCCTGATGACCTGAGGGATCAGGGTGATCAGGGGAAAAGCGTAGAGGAGGAGGCTGGGCCAGTCGTGGGCTAGTGCATCCCTGTCCTTTGAAATTTAAGTTGGGCAATGAGAGCTGTCTTCTGGAGGCGAAGAGGTCGACCTCTGTCTGCTCCCTGGTTCAATTTGTCCAGCACATGCGTTGCCTTCAGCAAACGGAAGTTGAGGTGTGCCCATTCCAAGAGGCATTTCATCAAATAGGAGACGCTTCGAGGTGAGTCCGTCCTGGCGATTTATATAGGACACCACTGGCATGCTGTTCGAGTGGACCAGAACGTGGTGTCCCTTTAGGTCTGGCAGGAAGGTCTAAAGGGCTCGACAAACTGCTAGCATTTCCAGACAGTTGATGTGTAGCTGACTTTCCTTGTCCGACCAGGAGCCGAAGGTCGGTCTGCCCTCGCACAGAGCTCCCCAACCTGTGTTGGACGCATCTGTCGAGACAACCTTTCTTCTGAAGACCATTCCCAGAGCCTGGCCTGGTTCACCTTGATACGTAAGCGTCCGTGACGCCATCTACTGGCCGTGACGAAATGTCTTAAGGAGACCTGATCATATAGTTTCTTATTCAAAGCTAGATGGAGTTCACTGGACAGGAACAGAATAAAGATTTCCTGAGGTGCTTTTTCCCCCATTTTGACCTAATTTTTTAAAATCAAAATCTCAATGTTCGAGAATTGCAATGCATTCCAATAATCACAGAATAGAGTTAAGCATGTTATATTTTTCACCGAACAAACAGAAGAGAGTGTCACTACTGAAAGGCTTGTTTAATAATGGAAAAGCATCAAGACTGGTGTGGATTACATATGCAAAACAAATGAGAGTTGAGATAAACAGTATGATATTCATTACATCAAATCTGTTTTTCACACAGGTATAAATGCTTCAACACCGGCCTGCAACAAGGAAAGACGAAAGTGGATAGACTGAGGTTTCAATGATTCACTTGATTGAAATGAACTTCACAGCGTCCTGTTTGTCAGTGCCTGAACCCCACAAACATCCTCCATATCCGTCATGAACTATCTTTAGATGATCGCAATAACATATTCAGCAGTCCAGATCACTTCCACAAACATCCTTCCTTTCTCATTTCGACCTTCTTGCCATCAGGGCTGAAACTTAATCAGGCAGTTCTTGAAGTTTTTTAGTAGTTTTTTAGTAATCATTCAGGTCCAAAATGCACTTTCACGCCACGCTGTGCATATATATGGCTATAGTAAATATATATTGGAAGCATTTAGTCTTCTGATGTAAGTGATTCGAATAAGTCGCTGCTGTAATCATTCATAAAATCACAAAATATCCAACAGATTCAATTAATCTTTACTCCTGGTTAACTGGAAAAAAAGCTGAAACCCATTGAAAGAAACCATCAGTCACAGAAGCAAACAGATACACATGGAGTGAAAATGAGCATTCAATGAATCAAACTAAACCATTCACAGTTCCAGCAGAAGGGAGTAAAAGTGAGAATAAGAGTTTTCCAGGTCATTTTTTAAAAGTATCTGGCGTCTGTGAGCTGCTGTAATTTACCACAGCCAATCATTTTGACTCATTAGTCCTGCATCAAAAAAAACTATTTAAACATTGTAAATATCACTCATGTTTTACTAAAGAATATAAGTGCTTAAACACAAGCTTTACATTTCTGCTTTTAAACCCTCTAGAATGACTTCCATTATTATAAACAAGGGTGCACATAACTTTTTTTGGTCTGGTTCTCAAGGGAGCACCTGGAGATGCTGCTTGGTACCTAAGACTATAGATATAGAAAGACGGTTCACTCTTATTAGTTATGAATGGGAGAAACAGCAACGCACAATATGGCGGAATACGTTCTGCCTTCAAAGTAAAAGAGCCAATCGCTTATCGGTAAAGTCATCGCGTCACTGCTGCTGCTGTGGTTAGAAGCTCCGGTTCCTATAGAAACCCGAGACTCACGTTTAGGACTGCACATACGCATTGGCTCGTCAAACCTGAAAAATAATATGTCTTTAAATGCTATTTGAGCATAAGAAACAACATTTACAGGACAGTTCACACATGTCAGATTGTGTTGCTGATTTGAAATGTTATTTATTTGTGAGTTCGCAAAGCAGTTTTTGACACTCTCCCATTCAAATAAATAGGACTTAGTCTTGAATGCCCGAAATAGCTGCCCGGAGGCGTTGGAAATATGGCGGCCAAGTGAAGAGACTTTCCTTGAACTTACACTTTACGCAGCACACTTATCCTACAAACTGCCTAAATGTAAAAAAAAAAACACAATTTGTTCAATGTAGAAATTAAATATAGGTTCATCTTTGTTAAAGTTGTATTTTTTTATTTAACATTAATGACAGAGACAACAGAAGGAATATTACTCTGCTGTCACTTTATGAACGAATATACGGACACACATCCGGTTTCTTTCTCAACTGTTCACTTATGACATAACCAAGAGAATACTTGCCAAGATGGGTATTTTAACATAATTTTGTGTGTATGTGTCTGTTCAAACGCAAGTAAACGCGAAAGAGGAATCAATTCACTGTTCGAGTGATGTCTGAAACGTGACTCTCTCTGCTTGCGCACGCTACATGTGTGCGGCTGTGCGCACAGACAAACGCGCACGAGTCCCGATTTTCGTCTCTTCTTCCACATTTAAATTGCTTGAATGTGTAAATTGGCAAGAAAAAAACACATCCAAATGATAAACGTTAACTCTATGATGGCTAAACTTAGCAGTTACATGCATGCCGAACCGTAGGGTAAACGTGTCCATCCCCAAAAAATTTGGTACTCAAAAGCGCTTCTCTCCATGTTTTCTGCAGCGTTTCATCTATTTTGGCCACGCATGCGCACCAGTTCTGTGCACCCCTGATAAAGACTTTCGTGTTATTCTGTACAAACTGATGTTAAAAAACTTTCTGTGGCATTTGACAGCAAGTCACGGATGCATTCAAATAAATTACTTTGAGAGAAATGTCTTAAGGAGACCTGATCATATAGTTTCTTATTCAAAGCTAGATGGAGTTCACTGGACAGGAACAGAATAAAGGGTTCCTGAGGTGCTTTTTCCCCCATTTTATGTATGCAGGACTTCTCCAATCATTTAGTGCGCTTAAACCCCGCCTCTTACAATCAAATGTTCACTTTCAGATCCGCCTCCATCCAATCAACAACCACTGGACAAAAACAAGCCCCTCCCTACATTTTTTCTTTTCCCATAATCAGTTTCACTCAGATGTGCATTACAATATGGAAGAAAAGATCTGCAGCTACTTCTGCTACACTGCGACTTTAAGAAATCTTTACATGCCACCTTTAATAACAATGCTTATGGTGAGATGCTCAAAAAACAGCCAAAGACGTCTGCATGTGTATGGATGTAGAGCTGGTACTTTGAAGGAGATAAACTTTTCCAGAGAGAACACAGCACGCTAATTAAAGCACCACAACTAAAATATCAAACCAAAAGAAAGATCTACACCAAACTGTTGACCTTACTAATCGGCTGCTCAGATAAAAGTTCCATCACACTGACTAGCCAGAAGAAATGTGTAGGGAACTTTAAATACAGCCTCTGCACCGATGCATTTATTCATGTCATCTGATCTTACTGCGCTGGAATCCAGTTTATTGTTCTGCTTATTTAATGTATTTTGCACATGTAGCCTCAGCTGAGTGAGATTGACTGTAAACATGGACAAGCTACAGCTCCTCCGTCAATCATAGATTGTGCTGTTGCTTCTCTGACATTATTGTTGAAATTGCACTGAAAAACATGTAAACTCTGCCTCAGATGAAAGCGTGATTGTGCACAAAGTGAACAGTGGTGGAGTGATGATGCTGGTCAGATGAAGGTGGAGTCGAGCGCACTGCTGTCGTGAGCGTTGCGAGCGCGAGCTTCAAACAGCTGCTTGATCAGGGCAGATTTCTCCTGCTCCAGCTGAGTGATGCGGTCGCTCTTCTCGGTCACTTCCTGTAAGTGAGAAAGGAAGAGAACTTCAGAATTTTATTTCATTCCCGGAGAAATTTAAATTAATTGAAGACAAACTATGGGAGATAGTTAGCATGGTGACCAAAGCAAAGTACTATTCTGTCATTACAGAGACGTCAGTCATACTGAACAACTTTCTGTTGTGCATTGTGAATCTTTAAAGTCTGTGTACGATATCAGAATGAATGTGAATGTGAGTTTGCAGTGGATTGTGGGGGATCTACTCCTTTATGAGGTGTTTGTCAGTTTATTTCCACCATCAAGCAAACACAAAAACATTGATGACTTGATTTCTGGGGTGCTTTTGGGAATGGGGTGGGAATCTCAGGGTACCTCATGATACGATACACGATACATGGCTCTTGATACCAATAATATCACAAAACAGCAATTCTGCGATAATCAGTATATTGCTAGACAATCCTATAATGATACATCATGATATCTGTCTAACTATGAAAACAAAATGCCTGTGAAAAGGTTAAGAGCAGGTTTTCCAGACTTTGGACTTAAACGTGGCTGGGACATCTATTATTTTACTCACACTGCTGTCCGCCATCCCGTTAAAACCATTTAAAAAAAAAATTTTCTTAGGTTACCCATGTTCACGACTCCTCATTCATGTGTTGAGCGCCATTTCGAGGAGCCATGAAGTAGCAACACTGGGAGCAGGAAATCTATTTAGAGCTCCTTATTTTATTAATTAAAATATCAATATTTGGTGCCAACATATCGATTATCGTATTGAGAAGGAGAAGGACAATATATTGCCCTATCAATATTTTGTCCCACCCCTATTTGGGAATAAAGTGTCTTTCCAGAACAGGAATGAGGAACTATTCTGCACAAAAAGGTCAAATATTAAAATGAAAGGCCTTTATGCTCTTTTCAAAGCTTTACACTGTTATAGCAAGTCCAAGCCAGCGGTTTCAGTCCGAGTTCACAGATCTCGGGTGTTATAAGTGATATCTGTGGCAGGCGTGGGTTTGGTTCGGCGATGTGTGACCTGTGTGAGGAGGCGGTTGTGCTCCTTCAGTGTGTGAATGGCTTGAGGAGGAGCAGTGCTGGACGACGCACCAGCAGACAGCGAGCCTGAGGACGAGAACGTCTGGAGAACAGCAGAACACATGATGAACATTCAGACACACGTCAGCTACTGATTCTCAACAACTTTCAGTTGTAAACGGAACTCTTAAAATAATTATCTGGAAACCAAAGTAACATAACTTGATTACTGTCAATCACCTTGATTTTCCAATCAGCTCAGTAACCACAAGGATATATCAGAGTGAAAGGATGTTTATACGAACCTTCCCAGAAAAGGAAATTAAATCACTGAGGCAGAGTGTGACTTCCTGTAGTTTTGGCAGAAGAACATCCAACCGACTTTGACAAGATTCAGCCAAAAACTCCTGAAGAAACAAAATACGGTGTCAGAAAAGAGCTTCTTGATTAAGGGGGTCATTGGAATTGGTTTTCTGGGGTATTTGTATGAATCATAGTAATACACATTCACTGTTCATTTACATCAAATACTGCAATCAAATTTGCATTTAGAATTTTTCCTTGACAAAGTTTTTTTTTTTTAATTATGTGCAAATTCAGTTTTGTTCCAGACTGCTCCTGTAGTTCTCATTGGGCTGAAGTTAAACTCAGGAGAGTTTGACACCGTTGATCTAAATGAAACGCTCAGTTTTGCTGCTGCTTTAAAACTTCAGTGTTACAGCGTCTCTCGTTGCACTCCACTCTCTGAGATATGATCAATTCTGAAAGAATACTTTAAGTTATTGGAAGAGTTTTTAAAACCCATGAACTAAAATACACTGAAATATCATGATAAAAAATAGTAGCATTTTTTCCAGAGTTTTGGCTGATTTCTGGCAGTAAAAAGCCTCAAAAGTGTTCTTAATTTCAGTCAGGAAGACTCTCTCAGACAACTGGAATCAATCAATCAATAAATCCTCCCATTGGAAGACTTTCTGAACTGTAGTTTTAAATGAGATGTCTCGATTTCTTGAGCACAATAATGACGTGAGGCTCTACTGAGGGTCATGTTAAATCAGTGATAGGAAACAGCAGAACGTACGGTCGAGTGACGGCTCTGGCCGACGTGTCTCTGCGTCTCAGTGATGTTATGGATCTGGGTCTGGTACCATTCTCTGGCTCGCTCCAACACATCCAGCCCGGCCAGCAGTGAGTCTTTCTCCTGCTCCAGCTCCTTCATCTGTTTCAGCTGAAAGAATCACAAACTCAGTCTGACCTCCTCCTGTAATCCAGGGTTGCTGCACATCTTTGAAAATCAAATGTAAGGCTTTTTAAGACCTGAAAATTAATACCGGGCCATCATGTTCAGCTGATTAGAAGAGCTGTTGCAAGTGGAAACATATATCACGATAATTGCAGAAGCTTTTATCATGGTATTGAATTAAGTTACAAAACTTAAAGGTGCAGTGTGTAAATTTTAGGAGAATCTATTGACAGAAATGCAATATAATATACATAACTAATAATATACTATGTTTTCAGTGGTGTATAATGACCTTATATAAAGAGCTGTTTTTATTACCTTAGAATGAGCCATTTCTATCTACATTCACCACGGGTCCCCTTACATGTTAAGTCGCCATTTTGCGCCGGCATGTTTCTACAGTAGCCCTAAAAGGATAAAATTCTCTACAGAGTGTGTTTCGTCACTACGTCCTTGTTGTTTTTAGAGGCAGCTTGGCTACCCTCTGCTGTCTCAGACGACATCTTTGTCCTGTGTCGGCCACCGTAGCTTCTCTATGTACTTCGAAAGGGAGGGGTGAGCGGTGGACTGAGTAATTCGCAACCTCACCGCTAGATGCCGCTAACATTTACACACTGCAACTTTAAGTGTTGTCCTCCTAACAGGTTTAATAACTTATCAATGTTTATACCTTTACAAGGTCTCATTGAAAAGTGTACACAGTTACTAAGCACAGTAGCCTATCAATTTTGCTTAACACATTTATTATTACCTTATCAGCTCTTTCACCAACGGTTTATTAAAACTTGTCGACTACAGTCTCATAGACGTACGTCTATGTATCCTGTAAGCTAAATGAAGGAACGCGCTTGTAAATTTAAAACGCAAACAACATGGAAAAGAGCGGAAGGTTTAGGGTGATGTGTTTTCAGAAGTTCAACTTGACACAGCATTTTAAAACGGCACGAGAAACTGAAAAAAGCAGATGAGATGCGGTCAAAGACACCAGTTTAACGCATTAATCTATATGTTTAGATGGAAAACGACATTTTCTCTATTTTTTCATCACCACTAGGCTAGCTAGGGCGAACAAAGCGCAAGAATTTATATTAAAATCTATATTATTTGACGTTTATAAAAAGAGTGATTATTCAAAAGAGTAGGGTAGCTACTCACCAATAGCAGATTACAATACAAGAGAAGAAGACAATATCTCTGTTGTTATCTTCTGAAATATTCCGAGATGTGTCTAAAGTCTGCGGTCTTTTGCTTCATATTTCATTGCTCTCCAATATGATGGCTGTTGACGAGGCAATTGATCGTTATTCCTAATGTGCGTGCCATACCTGAACGTGCAATGACTCCTCCCCCAGTAAAACCATTGTTTATAGGCACATTTACAACATTTATTAACCCTTATTTTATTTGATCTTTTTAGGTTTTTAATTATTTTTCTTTTAATGAAAGTGACAAACAGGGGGGGCTGCGCCGGTGCTAAGCACATTTCTGGTGGGGGTAAAGCCCCTGCAAGCCCTGGCCTAGCGCCGCCACTGCCTATTTATTTATTTATTGGGTTTAATATTTAATTATTTTGTAAGTATTTCAATTAAACATTGTGCCTTGTTAGGTTACCAGAGTTTAAATGTTATGGTTAGGTATGTGTGTGTTACACATACATTTAAATATGTTTTTAGGCTCCACTAGTTGTGATGTTTTGTTTTAACAGCTGATAGAGTTTTATAAGGCTAATAAAAAAACTGGCCGAATGTGTTTGTCATTTGTGGTGCTAGCATTGCTTTATCTTATGGTCAGTTTAATTAAATATTTATCTCTGTTTTTTTAGAACTTTTAGCATAGCCCTAATGTTTGTGTAATTTTTCTACAAGCTGTAACAGAATGTTTGCGGGTGCGGGCTGTTTTAAAGCGGGTGTGCTTGGATTGGTTTGATTGACAGCTCTTGATTTACTGTAGACAACAGAATAGACCTCGCCCCTTTTCAGTGCTGCACTCGTTGTGTTTTATCTTCCGATTAATATTTGAACAGAATTAAGGTAAGAGGATTTATGAATGAACCGCTTGTTTTAAAATCTTCCTGGTCTACTGACCGTCCATTGCCGTGTTTTCCTCCTTGTTTCAAGCGTGTTGTTTTTGAATCGCTCTTTCCAAACTCTTCTTCGACGACTGCGCACTGTGCTCAGGACTGTGCGTATTGCCACCTAATGGACCCTTCTGTCCTGATTGCGCATGCGCTGTTGCACGCGCACCATCCGCACGGTCTCGAAATTTGGGCTGCACGCGGACGGGGTGTGCGGATGTCCGCGAGCCCTCCGGATGACGAAACGCAGCGCCAGTTCCGTTTTTTCCGTAAGTTGAATAGGGAAGGCGTAGGACATACAGCTTAAGCTTTTTTAAGAATACAGAATCGCGTTCTGGTGGAAGCACTTGTGATGCGAATATTTGTGCCTATAAAGCATATACATTTTGATTTTTTTTTAGAAAATGACCGATCGTTTCGCTAGATAAGACCCTTATTCCTCGTCTGGTATCATTTAAAGCCCTTTGGAGCTGCACTGAAACTGTAATTTTGACCTTCAACTGTTTGGAGGTCATTGAAGTCCACTATAAGGAGAATAATCCTGGAATGTTTTCATCAAAAACCTTAATTTCTTTTTGACTGAAGAAAGAAGGACATGGACATCTTGGATGACATGGGGGTGAATAAATTATCAGGAAATTTTTATTTGAAAGTGAACTATTCCTTTAAGTAAATTTTTCAAGTATGCGTACTTTGAAAACTAAATGATGCACAACTTGTGAATGAATGATTCTTTCTGCAGGATTTGAATGATGGAGCAAGAAATGGCAAAAAGAGTCGAATGCTGAGTGTATCTTTATAGAAAAACAAGCACTAAAATCAGTGCCTAGTGCATCTCAAATCTCATTTCTACTTCTGTATATTCAAACTTGTAAAGTTGTGACACAATTGTTCACAAGACATGACAACTAATGAGGTTTGCCATCCCTGACATCCAACCTGGCACAGCACATCTTCATATATGAACTGACAAAATCAAGTCACCTGCTTTTCTATTGTGGTTTATACAATACTGATTGTTTCAAAGCAGCTTTACAATAATAATCAATTATGCAAACAGAAATCGATTCTGCTGTAAAGCAGCTCTACAGTGTTGATTCAGTTCTGTTCAACAAGTGTTGATGTTGCAAAATTTGTCAATTAAGAAATGAAGTCGAAACAGCTGTAAAGCAGCTCTTTAGAAGGCAATAGTGTCATTATTAACTGTTATTAACTCAGACTTTTAGTCTGTTACATACTTCAGCTTTAAGACATTTTACTTATTAAGTACATTCAAAAGTAAATACTTTTGTACAAGTAGAAATTTTAAAAGGGGCTAAAGTTTTGAACACGTTTAATATAGAGCATTTCAATTAATGAAATCTCGATCAATAAAGCAGCTCACATCAAGATGTGGTTTTAGCTCCGTCCTCTGCAGAAAGATGAACTGCCGTCTCAACTCTTTTTAAAGTGTGTGAGTGAAACAGAGGGAAATAAAGGGAGGGGTGAGGCTTTGTGCCGTGTGTTTGTGCGGTGGGCCATCGACAGGGAAAATCCTCTTTGTATAGAGAGACGGGGGAGCAGACAGACACTGACACACAACTGCTGTTACAAGAAAAACGATGTAAACGCCACATGAGGGACAAGAGCGAACACATCGCATTAACACTGTTTGTCCTGCTCCAATACTAAAATATTTGGAAAGTTTTGCAGAACAGACGATTCAAGACAAAGTACTGAATCTGAATGAGCGTCAGGAAGAAACAGCAATTGTAAGAGAAAGTACAGCACAGAAAATACCATCACTAACATGATCATCATACTACACAATCCATCAGGACGTGACCATCGACACAATCTTGCCCTGTCTGTCTGTGTGTCCGTCTGTCTCACTCACCCAGAGGTAGAAGTGCAGGGCTCTGCTGGAGAAAAGGCTGCTGCTCAGAGGGATGAAGACGGTGGTGTAAGCAGCCCACACGGCAGCGTCAAGGCCCTGGGGCCCGAGCCTACTGACCACCATGAGGGGGAGGGACAGAGCGGCTGGAGACCAGCAGAGAGACACAGAGAAACCAGAACGACAGACAGAGAAAGAGAAAGAGAGAGAGCGAATGTGAACGCAGGGAGGAGCGACAGGCAGCGAAAGAAAGACAGCTGAGAGGAGGGGCTTCAGACGACACTGAACACATCAGTCATAAACATCTGTTGAGTCAACGCTTTCACAGACTTTATAGCAGTGTGCAGACGTTTCTCACGATGGACAGAAACTAGGGCTGCACGATTATAACAAAAATCATAATTGTCGATTATTCCTCTGAAACTGTAATTGTGATTCTTAATTACAATTATCACAATTTATATTGAATGGTGTTTTGAAAAGCTTTATACCATTGTTTGAAGCAACTGCATGCCATATTTTTATATAAAAATACATTAAAAAAAACTCTTCCTTAATTTTTTTTATTGCTTTTCTATAGCATTAAGTCTCAAATGTCACTATTCATTGGTTTGGTTTCTTCTTTAAATAATAAAAAAGTAAACATATGCATGGTACAATAATAGGGGCTTTAGCACCGGGTTCTTGGACCTTAGTTATAGGAATTAGGTGGTTCCCCGAAAACTAATGTTCACCTAGGGCAATTTTCCTGGTTGCATTTGGACCGCAAGTAGGAACTCTGAAGTGAAGTTGTTGTGACTTTTATATTGACGGCGATGAGATGCCCAATGTCACTAGCAGAGCAAAAATACATAATCATGTTTTGCTTGGTCCGCTCAAAGTCACACTGGATTTTCTCCATAGTGTAAGGTTGACAGGGTCCATCTATCACTGTTTTCTATATTTGCAGAGTTAGTTCGTGGAGTAAATATATAGACTGTGTACACAGCTTTGAAGTAGTCGTGATTCGCCTCTCATAACGTAACATGCTCTAAACACACCTCTTAAGCACACAGAATAATGTAAGTGGATATTGTTTTCGTAATCGTGCCTTTGAACAATTACGAAATCGTGGCATCCGTAATCGTATTTAGAAATTCAATTAATTGTGCAGCCCTAGCAGAAACATTAATGACAACTAGGGCTGCAACTAGGGTTGAGCCGATAGACGATGCCACGACATCACGATGTTGAGCCGACATTGTGCATATATTTAGTAAAATGCTCCTCTCTAAGTTCATTTTTGTAGCTGAGTTTTTGGACATTGAACAGCCTTTCTGAGATAAAAGTGACGGTAAATGTGACATTTTTACAAGCTGTTTTATTGATGCCTTTCCGTGATTGAAACACTGATTGATCGATTACATGTGACATGATACGGATTTCGGTAAGTTGTACTTTATCTTTCAGCATACCTTCAGATGTTCATTCATGTTTATTTTGTGTTGTAACTAGTAAAGCAGAAGAGATTATCAGTTCACCTGCGCTGTTTGAACTGAAGCGCTACAGCAATCTGTCAAGCCACAAAGCGCCAAGAAAGATTGCAATACCTGGAGAGACGTCTATGGTCTCACTCCAGTCTATGGGAAAGTAGCCCATTTTCGAAAGTTGCCCATTGTGCAATTTCATGTCAACAAATGTTCATTATGTTTTGGTCATTTGTGAATCTGACGGCTCGAGGCGCGCCACGCGTCATTGTGCTCACGGTTACAGATGATCACCTTATCAGTGAGATTGTCACTAACAACATTAAAACTCCCCCTGTAACGAGAGACGGATATCCGAAAAGCAGGTATGAGCTTATATGACCACAAACACAGTTTTAGGGCGAAGGGAGGGGAAAACTGAAAGAAACTACCATTCCGTCAGTCAATTAGGAAGAAATGGAACAGGGAGTAGGCAGTGGCAAGGACATTTTCACACCGATAGATAAGCTTGCAAAAACACAGGTATCAAGTCTGTCAAAAGTCTTTTGCAGACAAATAAAGGAAATTTCTTTGCCCAGGTAACACAGAGAAAGAGTAAACATTGTTCTAAACATTGCTGTATTTACATATACTACCGACATTGTAACAATACAAAGCAGGTTAAAAATCAGCAAAGTTACACTTTAAGATATATAGTTATCATGAAATAAGATTTGGTCATATCGTCCACCCCTAAATGACAGGTTACTTAATCTAATTGAGAAAATAATTAACCTACATTATGCTCATGCCCTCAAATTAAATTGTGATTTGTTTTTACTTTTACTGTCCCCCTCAAGGGACAGCTTTTGCCCCTCAAGGGACTAGTTTTGCAGGGAGTAACAGACAATACATACTACACATTGCACAAAAGACCATAGTTCATAATCAAAGTAATCTACCCATGAAGAGTTCATTAAACCAACAGCCACGGTACAAAAGAAACACAAAATCATTTTGTTCTTCCATTGGGCACCCAGAGGGCAACATCTGAAATTCTATATATACAGGGTGACCATTGAATGTGCCTTAATTAAAACCTGTAAATAGGCTGAATTTAATTTACCCCTATGACTTTTCCTTTCTGCATTTTATTATTACATTCAGAAATAATGCAAAATATTAGTAAATAAAGCAAAATGTTTACAAACATAATAAACAGGTCTTCTTTACCATTCCATAATCCACTCCGTTTGTGACGGTGTGGCGCCGCTGCTCGTCTCGGCTCCTCGTGTGTCGTCGCGGCCTTGTGAAGCCAGTCATCGTTTCACTGCGTGACCGAGGCAGACCCAGGCTCTCAACTTAACGAAGAAGAGAAAAACAATTACAAACAGAGAAAAACACATACAGCACTAAACAAAGAACTAAATGAAGAAAATACAGTCTTAGAATGACTTATTTCATTACCGTTTAGGGCTGCAACAACTAATAGATAAAATTTGTTATTATCGGTAATGAAAATAATCAACAACGAATGTGATAATCGTTTGGTTGCTAATTGTTCGATAATCAGTGTTTATATGTGAATAAGCCTAAATTAAATCTGTTCATCATTTAAAGTGATCGTGTCTCTTCAGAAGACTTGGATTAAACTGCTCAATTCATTCTTAAAGAATGTTTCGAAGCTTCAGAGTTATGAGTGAATAGACTTTTAATGGAGGTACAGAAATCTCCCAGGTTTCATTAAAGTATGCTATCTTCACATTTGTGTCCCGAAGATGCACGAAAGTCATATGGGTTTGGAACGACATGAGGTTGAGTAAGTGATGACATTTTCAACTTTGGGTGAACTAACACTAACCAAATTGGCATTTGTGCTTGGCTGGTGCTGAGCCAATTTTTGCTCCGATTTACAGAATAGAGTACCTCAGGGATGACATGTTTTTGTAGGCAAAACCCGGAAGCGAGTTAGCATTTTAGGACTTCCAGTTCCATCGCACTAAAGTCTATGGGTTTTTTGAATGGGTTTTTGCTAAATCGCCTGAAATAAGGTCTGTGGTTAACAAAGCCTCTAAATATTTTCACGTTTTGATCTATGACATAAAACACACCAGTTATAACTCGCTTGTGATTTTTTAAACCTTTATTGTGTCTTAAAAACGCTGGTTGCTAACAAATTGCTAAAAAGGACTACTTCCTTTGGCGGGGACTTTAGACGTCATCATGGCAAACAGGACATTTGGACAGCATTTCTCATGAAAAAGTGGATAAGTATTCATACACAGCACAGATCATAATCAGCGAGCATGTTTTTAAGTTGTTTTTTAGATAAAGTTTGAGGAAGCTTGGTGGTGGTGACGTTGATCCAGAACCATGGTTGCTGTAGTCCGTTTATAGCCTACTGTTAGCTTTTTATATCTGACGACTTTATTTAGGCTTCAAAATGTATAAATGTTGTGTTAACTTGTAAAGATTATCTTGATAGACAAAACGTGTAAGTGCCATAACCCTTTGTTAAACACAGAGCTTATTTTTTGCGATTTTCCAAAAGTCTATGGGAAAAATGCATAGGTTTCGATCGAGGGAACCCGTGCGCTGCTAACTTCTGGGTTGGCCTACAAAAACACGTCATCCCTGAGGTACTCTATTTTCCTGTGGGTCATTCTTTTCAGGTTGGAAATTACAGAAATCCATGTCAATAAAAAAATAAATAAAAAACCACATCCCTGTAGGAGGCATTAAAATACAATCAATAGTCAAAGGAGCTGTTTACACGACACTGTTTTCAACTAAAAACGTACAACTTTATGCGTTTTTTTCCATTCATTTATACGACAACTGCGTTTTGGGTGCCTGAAAATGCAAACTTTTGAAAACGGTCTCGGTCTAAACAACAAAAACGCGAATCTGTGAAAACGATGACGTCATGCACATGCGTATTACATGTTCAGTTTATAGTGTTTCATCGCCATCTAATGGCCTGACAGCAGAATACAGCATTTTTAGTCGTTTTCGCAGATCTGTGTGAATGGGGATCGTTTTGACAATGGTGTCATCTGTACGCAGAAAACTGAAAAGGAAAACTTCTCCGTTTTAAGCATATCGTTGTTGTGTAAATGTAGCCTGGGGATCTACCTACGTAATCTACCTGTCTGTAATTATCAAGTGCTTCTGAAGATCTTAATTAGCTGCTTCACTTGTGTTTGATCAGGTTTGGAGCTGAACTTTGTAGGAAGGTGAATCTCCAGGAACAGGATTGGGCACCTCTGGCCTAAGTTGAGTTTGATTGGGTGGGACTGCTCTATCGAAAGACTGTCAGGTTTGTCTGGTGAGTTCATAATGGAGACATGCACCAACAAGCTCTTTTATGCATTGTGGGTCTATCATCTCTGTGACATCATTGAGTGATAAGATTAACGTATCTCATTGCAACACCTTTTAACTAAGCTATTAGGTACAGAAACTCTTATAAAACTTGATCAGTGAATCAAACGAAACTAAGGCTGCAACAACTAACGATTAATCCGATCCGATCCGATCAATCAGATAAAAAAAAAGCCCAATTGTCTTTTTTTATTTTATTGACAAAACACACTATTCCACATCCTGCCCAATGCTGTCCTTCAAACAAACATGCCAACTAAATGCTATAAAAACATATAGTGAATATATCTATGCTATATGCAAAAGAAGGAAGTCCGCATCCGCAGCCTTCTGAAGTGAAGCGATGCGTTTGTGTAAGAAAAATACCCATATTTAACAAGTTATGAAGTAAAATATCTAGCTTCCTCCAGACCGCCATCTGTATTCAATTTTCAAAGAAAGTGTAAAACTCTTGCAGTTTACGCTACATCCTACGCTTTCCCTTTTCAACTTACGGAAAAAGCTTAACTGACGCGACACCAAGTTGAATACAGAAGGCGGTCTTGGCGGAAGCTAGATATTTTACTTCATAACTTGTTAAATATGGATTTTTTTTTTTTACACAAACACATCGATTCGCTTCAGAAGGCCTTTATTAACCCCCTGGAGCCGTGTGGAGTACGTTTATGATGGATGGATGTGGATGGAGACACTTTCTTCAGCTCATACTCGTTGGTATCGCTCACTGCCATTATAAAGCTCGGATGTGTCAGGATATTTATTAATATAACTCAGATTGTGTTCATCAGAAAGAAGAAAATCATATACACCTAGGATGGCTTGAGGGTGAGTAAATCTTCATTTGAAAGAGAACTAATCCATTAAATAAAGAATGATGAAGAACAGACTGTAGCTTTTTTTTAGTCACAAAAATGACCTGATATGCAAAATTGAGAAAAAAAAAAAAAGTTAACATAAAACATGTTGGGAATTGGGGTTGTTTTACAGGCTTGATAGTGCACAATGTCAGCTCTGTTTGCTAATTTATTCTGTTCATCCTGTGTTTCGACAGTTACTGCTGTTTGTAAAGTAAGGGTTTGGCACTAAACGGTCTCATGCCAAACATTCCTGTCATTATGAAAGATTGAGAGCAGCAGAGCTTTCACACCTTAAAAAAAAAAACATCATGAAACAATTATAGAAAGCCTGATTTTCTCCAGTACTTCAACATTCAGCTCCTGCACGGGAATTAACTGTAATTATTTACAATGTGTAGCTGTAGAAATCTCACTTAAGGTTTATTTAACATCTTTATGTGTCATGACATCTTTAAAAAGTAATCTGCTCCTGAATCTGGACTTTCTAGTGATGATCGCCTGTCACTGCCCTGATCCTTCAGCACAGGGTTCCTAAACTCTCTCATACAGTGAAAGTGAACGGATGTGAATTGATCACTCACCTGTTTTTTGGCCATCAGGAGATTCCAGAGCGACTGATTCAACGGATCGGACGTGATGCGCGTTTTGCTCGATGTGGATCTGATCGGATCGATACGGACACTCGGATCTAGATGCGACTGAAAACCCCGAGTAATGTGAAGAATTGCCGTGTTTGTCTGAATACGCGGAGCTCTCGTGCTGTCTGTTCCGACTGTGGACTGTGTTTAATCCGTTACTCGGTCCAAGCGGCCGAACTTTAAATTCAAGCGGCCGTCCGGTACCGCCGGTTCTCTGCTGTGATTTCAGCTGCTGACGGTGGTTTGAAGCGAGTGGTTTGCTGCCGTTTTCGGGATTGAACATCGAGTATCTAAGTCCCGCAACGAATCGCTCGAAAGTCAGGCAGCCGTGATGCGGCGCGACCCGCCTCAAACCCTCCAGAACTCCCGGGGGTAAATCGCGAGCCTCCGCGCCGCGCCACCGACTCTCAATCTCAGACAGGTGAACGTAACCCCGTCTTCCATCGTCAAGGATATCGAATAAAGTTCGCAAACTATGAAGGAAAGCTTTTGGAAGACCTTGTGTGCTGAACTCCGTGTCTTTCGGCTGCATATTCGCTGTTTTATAAATTGGACAGTCTTTTCTGACGCCACTTTGAATGATTAGTCCGTTGGGATCTGTTTGTGTCAAAGCCATTAAGTTTTCTTCACCAGCACAGCGATTATCCTAATATCCCCTCTTGCCCATCGGCTATTTTGTCCTTTATTTTCTCTTCCGTCTCTCTCTCTCTCTCTCTACTCAAGCTCCCGAACACACTTCTTCTGAACCGAATCTCTGTCGCTCCGCCCTGCGCGCTCTCGCGCTCTCGCTCAAGCGATCCACACGCTCATTGGCCAAAGGGAGAGTTGCTTCAACGTTATTGGCTGAAACAACAGCAACAATAAGTTTGAGTTTTGCTGGAGAAGTATTTGAATATCAATAAAGCCAGTCAAATTACCCGCAAATATTTGAAAAGCACAGATAAAACTAAAGTAGTGAACATTTCTTTATGATCCAGTAACAAACGCTATCAATGTCACTATCTCTGATATCTGTTTTCTCATCCATTCAGCTTTCCTTTTTAAAGAAATGGAGTGCAGATGTGATTTCTTCTAAAGTGGTTTTAAATAGAACAAACAGTACAAAATACTTATTTTATTGAAGCTTGTTTTTAATATTGTGTTGTTACAATACTTGGATGATACATGACTGTTTTTGTTTTTCTATCTTGAAAAGTGTAGACAGAGAAAGGTGGGCACAAGTACATTTGTTTATGTGAATTTAAAGTGACCATACAAACAATTGACAATTCTTGTTTTTTATGGAATATTCCAGTATTTATTCTAAATGATTCATCAGTGCACATAGTTTTAAATTCATGTTCCTTGTAATCTTGACATCGTTAAAACAGTCGACGTGAATGCAGTGGTTCAAACTTAATTTTATGAAGCGACGAGAATACTTTTTGTGCGCAAAAACAAAACAAAAATAATGACTTTATTCAACAATATGTTATCTTCTGTGTCATTCTCATACATTGTTTACGTCCAGCGCTTCCAGGTTTTACGTCAGAATGCCGACTCATTATTGGCCGGCTCCTGCGTCAGCATCACACGCATGCGTCGTGCTGCTCATGTGATCAGCTTTGGCCAATAATGGGCAGGCATTCGGACGTAAACACTGAAGCCTTCACTGTGCTTACTGCGTCACCTGCGTAAGGATAATGACAGGGAAGAGAAAAGATTGTTGAATAAAATTTTGTTTTGTTTTGACTGTTTGACTTCACGTCGACTGTTTTAACAATGACTTTAGTACCTTTCTGGACTTTGAAAGTGTTGATTATATTGCTGTATATGGAAGAGTCATATACCTCTGGTATTTCATCAAAAATATCTTTATTTGTGTTCTGAAGATGAACGAAGGTCTTATGGGTGAGGAACGACATAAGGGTGAGTAATTAATGACAGAATTTTCATTTTTGAAAAGGACATGAAGGCCAGTATCACTGATACTAATACTGATGTCTCTATGAAATATTTTAACATTAATTATAGACTTTCAACATTACAGTAAAACTAAAAGCTATCAATTTCAACATTTATTAGGCTTTATTGCTCACATTTTTCCATTAACCAAGAACATTATTATTCACAAGTCTATTATCCACTCTAGCTGAAAGTGCCAATATCGAATTACTTTCAAATCACAATTGATTTTAACTTTTGACGTGCAAATTAATCTCAGAAGCCCGTTTTGCAGTGTTTGACACCCATTGGCATTTTGCTCCTCCCCTGTGCAGTGCTTGAGCAGCTATAAATGCATGAGTGAGACCTTCACTGAAGCAGAGGAATGGGCAGCTTGAAAGATTTAGCTTCACATACGACTGAAGAATGTTTTACAAAGAATCTTTTCTTTCTAATAAGAGCAAAGGTTTTTAAAACAGGTAAGCTAATATTGCATGTTATTGCATATACAATTTCTTCTTCATATTTTGGGAAATACTGTAAAAAGAGCACAATGTTTTAAGAAATTGTAGACTTTTCTGTATGATGCATTTAGGTCTATTTAGTAAATTGACTGTTTAATGTGCAAAAATGACACAAATAAGTACTACATGTATAATATAGGATTAGGGTATTGTTTAGGGGTAACACTGTATTTTAAAGTGTCCTTGTTTATGTTACATGTAATTACTGTAGTAATAACAGTAAATTATGCATAAGTACATGATGTTAATATTAATCAGTATGTGTACTTAACTATACACTTTAATAAGGACACCTTAGCATAAAATGTAACCGGTTAGGGTTAGTTGTTTGTAATTATGCATAATTTACTGTTATTACTATAGTAAGTTCATGTGATGTGTCACATTAAAATACTACCAAAATGACTTCTTAATAAGGTTTAATCAGTCTTTTTTAAATTGTTATCCAATAAATATATCTAAAAATCCTTAATATGAAGATATTAAGATATAATGTTTTTATATAATGTAACTTTAATACAAGTATATTATTTCTTACTATACTGGCAGATATTTTGTCACTTGTTTTAAGTATAAATCCGTTAAAAACAAGTGAAAAAAGATTTAAAAAATCTTCCATCTTTTTTGCTGTATATTATCTTTGTTTAACTTGTAAATAATGGTATACAATATTTTTGATTATGCTCAGTTGTGATGATATGGGGGTGTAGAAAGATTGTAAAAGGTGTTATCATTTCAGTGCATGCCATTGAAATGTACACTAGTACTCTATATGAACACCAAGTTAAGTGAACTTAAGTCTACATGAGCAACAAGTTAAGTGAACCTAATTCTTTAAGTACACTATATGAACACCAAGTTAAGTCAACTTAATTCTTTAAGTGGAGTCTCCATGAGCACCAAGCTAAGTGAACTTTAGTAGAGTCTACATGTTATCATTTCAGTGCATGCCATTTAATGCAATGCAACTGAACTAAAAACCATGTTAGAACAAAAACCTGTGAGATAACCTCTGTAATTGTAATACATTTTACATTATATGCAAATAGCATAATGAAGATGTAGATTTATTCAGAAAATGAACCGGGATATGTTTTTGTGTTTCAGGTTATTACTAGCATGGTGACGCATCTATATCTAATGGCAGAAAGTAACAGTACCGGTGAGGTTGCAGAACTCATCTTGTGCAATAATGAAGCAAAGATTTATGATTGCAATCAATCCGATCCCATGAGATCTCAAAGCCCAATGCCGCTGATGGACGCCTGGCTGGTCCCAGTGTTTTTCACCCTAATTATGTTAGTAGGTTTGGTGGGTAACTTATTGGTCATCTATGTTGTCATCAAAAACCAGCAGATGAAAACAGTTACAAACCTCTACATAGGTATAAAAGATTTGTTTCTCAGAATATCATGTACATTACTTATCATATTACTTGACATTGTTTTAATGAACAATCTTTGTTTCTCTTCAGTTAATCTTGCCACCACAGATATACTGTTCCTGGTTTGTTGTGTTCCTTTCACTGCCACTTTATACACTCTTCCTAGCTGGATATTTGGAGACTTCATGTGTCGGCTGGTCAATTATCTGCAACAGGTGAGAGCATTTTTACTGTGTATAATTTTTCTATGTAAGAGAAAGGAAACAATGTGTTCTAAAATCGATCATGTAATCCAACCTTAAGTCAAAATGGAACTTAGTTTTTAAAAAAGCAATTATAACTGAATGGGATGAATGGCTACAAATGTGTCTAAACTGTTAAAATAAGGTTCCAAAAGAGGTTTTTGCAGCAACGATTTTTGTTTCCCACGGAGCCTTTCAGTGATCAATTCTTAAAAGGAAAAAAATTTTCCTAATATGAAGAAAATCTAAAGAACCCTTTTCAATTATAAAGAGTGTTTTGTAGAATGGAAATGTTCTATGGATGTTAAAGGTTCTTCATGGAACCATTGATGCCAACAAAGAACCTTTATTTTTAAGAGTGATTCTATACCTATACAGTATGATGAATATGGAATATGGTTGTGTAGTTTTGTCCTTTAAGCAGTGTCTTTGAATGAACTCACAGGTAACTGCACAGGCAACCTGCATCACTTTGTCTGCAATGAGTGTCGATCGATTTTATGTGACCGTCTACCCACTCCAATCTCTCCATCATCGAACACCACAGATGGCTCTGACTGTATGCACCACTATTTGGATATGTATGAAAATCATTCCAATCAGTTTAAGTACAACCCCATTGTCACATGTCTGATCTGTGTTTCCCTCCTGCATTGTGTTTTTGGTTCAGTCCTGTGACCTAGTTTTCCTAGTGTCTAATTAGTAATTAGGTGAACAACCTGTGTTTTGTTCATTATCTTGTTAAGTTCCCTTTGTTTGCTCATGTATATATACCCTGTGTTTTCCCTCAGTCTCTGTCGGTTCTCATTTGTTTGATTGTAATATTGGTTTATCCTGGTTCCTGAGTATTTTGTTATTAAAGTCTGCCTTATAGTATTATTACTCGGCATGAGAGTTTCTACACACCACGTTACGAAACAGAAGAACCGACCTTACCTAAAGATGGATCTCACGTCACTGCCAATTACAATGATCACAGTGATCCCAGATCCTATGATGGCAGCAGTAAATATGGACTTGGCTGGCTGTGACCTGACTGACTACCTCATTAAGATCCTGTTCGAGAGAGGCTTCAACGTCTCTATCGCGAGTGATGTTCCCAGACCCTATGTGTGAAATCTCCGATCCAGAGTCTTGTCCCGTCATGGCCGCTGCACCTGCCCGTGGCCATAGTGGCTGAGCCTGGGGTCCGGGAGAAGACCATAAAGGCCCATCCTCCTAGGCCTCCTGAACTGCCAGCTCCGCCCTGACCCCCTGAACTGTCAGAGCCGCCATGGTCTCCTGAGTTGCCGGCACCGCCCTGGTCTCCTGAGTTGCTGGCACATATGCCCGTGGCCATAGTGGCTGAGCCTGGGGTCCGGGAGAAGACCATAAAGGCCCATCCTCCTAGGCCTCCTGAACTGCCAGCTCCGCCCTGACCCCCTGAACTGTCAGAGCCGCCATGGTCTCCTGAGTTGCCGGCACCGCCCTGGTCTCCTGAGTTGCCGGCTCCGCCCTGGTCCCTTGAACTGCCGGCTCTGCCCTGGCCCCCTGAACTGTCGGATCCGCCCTGGCCTCCTGAACCAGCACCACCCTGAGCTGCCAGCACCACCCTGGATCCCTGGACCACCACTACCACCCTGTCCTGCCAAAGACTCTCCTAGTCAGCCTCCAGGGCGCCCACCCCAGTTTTTGGCACGAGGACACGCCTTTCGGGGAGGGGGGAGTAATGTCACATGTCTGATCTGTGTTTCCCTCCTGCATTGTGTTTTTTGCATTGTGTTTTCCTAGTGTGTCTAATTAGTAATTATGTTCACCTGTGTCTTGTTCATTATCTTGTTAAGTTCCCTTTGTTTGCTCATGTGTATATATAACCTGTGTTCTCCCTCAGTCTCGGTCGGTTCTTGTTCGTTTGATTGTAATGTGGTTTTCTTCTGGTTCCTGAATATTTTGTTATTAAAGTGTGCCTTATTCCTGTCGTGAGAGTTTCTACACACCACGTTACGTAACACCCATTTTAATCTCTTTTGAAATTTCTTTTGACAGCTCTTCATTGTATTGTAGTTGTACACTCTGAAAAATAAAGGTTCCAAAGGGAGGTTTTCACAGAGATCCCATAAAGAACAATTTTTGGTTCCCAAAAAAACTTCCAGTGATAATTTCTTGAAAGAACCATTTTTTCTTAGTGTGAAGAGCATTTTTATAATCTAAAGAACCTTTTTCCACTGTAAAGAACCAGAACGGAGGTTCAGTGAATGTTAAAGATTCTTCATGGAACCATTGATTTTAATAAAGAACCTTTATTTTTAAGAGTCTAAAGTGAGTACCAGGAATATTACATTTACTGGCTGTGGTAAAATAAATGATTATATTCATATCCTTTATCACAGGTTCTCTGCTGCTTTCAGTGCCGATAGCGTTGTATCAGCATACAGAGTCTTCGTTCTGGTTTGGTCCACAGACGTACTGTACCGAGGCCTTTCCCTCTCTCATTCATAAGAGGGCTTACATTCTTTACTCCTTCTTGGCTGTTTACATGCTGCCTCTGATCACCATCTGCATGTGTTATACTTTCATGCTAAAACGCATGGGTCAAGCCACGGTGGAGCCTGTTCATGGCTGTAACCAGGTACAGGTGTTATTACATTTCTGCATTATGGAAGACATTAAGTCAAATTTTCAAATGTAAATACTTCATTTAATAAACAGGCATCAGTGTTATTTTAGTATCATTATTAAACTATAATAGTTTTTGTTAATATTTTGAATTAGATATTATTTTTATCATTTTTATTTGAGTAGAGTTTACATGAGCACCAAGTTAGTGAACTTAAAGTACTGCGTGGAACGACTCGGCTCAGTTCGGTTCGGTTCGGCACGGCTCGGCTCGCTTTACTTTCGGTTTGCTTTTTCACTGCAGTTTAGTACCGCTTTAAAGCTTTAAAATTTAAAGTCACATTTAGTATCGGTTCGGCACGCTTGGAACCTCAACCGAGGTGGTACTATTTAAGCGAGCTATACCGTTCCGTACCGAACCGTGCAGTGGAAAAGCGCCAAAAAGTGATCCGTACCGAGCCGTACCGAACCGTACCATGCAGTGGAAAAGCGCCATATGTGAACACCAAGTTATAAGTGAACTTAGCAATTTAAGTAAAGTCTACATGAGCACAAAGTTAAGTGAACTTAATTCTGTAAGTACACAATATAAACACCAAGTTATGTGAACTTAGCAATTTAAGTACAGTTTAAATGAGCACCAAGTTAAGTGAACTTAATTCTGTAAGTACAGTATATGAACACTATGTTAAGTGAACTTAAGTAGAGTCTACATGAGCACCAAGTTAAGTGGATTTATCAATTTAAGTAGAGTTTCCATGAGCACCAAGTGAACTTAAGTCTTTAAGTACACTATATGTACACCAAGTTGAGTGAACTTTGTTGAGCGATTTAAGTAGTCTACATGAGAACCAAGTTAAATGAACTTAATTCATTAAGTACACTATAGGAACACCAAGTTAAGTGTACTTAAGTATTCTACATGAGCACCAAGTGAACTTAATTCTGTAAGGACTCTATATGAACATCAAGTTAAGTGAACTTAGCAATTTAAGTACACGTAGAGTCTACATGAGCATCAAGTGAAATTAATTCTGTAAAGACACTGTATGAACAACAAGTTAAGTTAATTTAGCAAGTTGTTACATGAGCACCAAGTTAAGTGAACTTAATTCTGTAAGTACACTATATGAACACCAAGTTAAGTGAACTTAGCTATTTCAGTACACTATATGAACACCAAGTTAAGTGTACTTAGCTATTTCAGTACACTATATGAACACCAAGTTAAGTGTACTTAAGTAGTCTACATACATGAGGACCAAGTGAACTTAATTCTGTAAGTACACTTTAGGAACACCAAATTAAGTGAACTTAGCAATTTAAGTACACTATATGAACACCAAGTTAAGTTTATTTACGCAGAGTCTACATGAGCACCAAGTGAACTTAATTCTGTAAGTACACTTTATGAACACCAAGTTAAGTAAACTTAGCAATTTAAGTAGAGTTTACATGAACACCAAATTAGTTGAACTTAATTCTTTAAGAATACTATGGCCCAGTTTCACAGACAGGGCTTAGCCTAAGCCAGGATTAGGCCATAGTTCAATTAGGGCATTTAAGTAGCTTTTATAAACATTTACTAGAAAAAAAAAGATTACTGGTGTGCATCTTGAGGCAAAACAATGGCACTGACATATTTTAAGATCTTTCAGTGCAAGATACTTTCAGTTAAAACAGCTCAAACATACATTTTAGTCTAGGACTAGCTTAAGCCTTGTCTGTGAAACCGGGGGTGAATGAACACCAAGTGAACTTGAGTAGTTGACAAATAGGCAGTAAAAAATGCTTTTTTTGTAAAACACTATTTTTGAAGAAAAAATACATGTATTTTTGTAGCGCGAAGTCTGATGTTTGAGAAAATATGAGGGGTCACTTTATCAATTCTTTCACTGTTTTTTTTTTTACACTTTTACTGAACTGTAACGTAAATGTGTCCTATGATGTGACATAGCAAGTATTAAGAAAAAAACTCTTAATAATATACAAATAACAGAAAAGTACTCTATATGAGCACCAAGTTAAGTCAACTTAAATATACAAGTTTTGAGAGACCCGATTACTCAATTAGGGAACGAGTTTACTCAATCATTTGAGATCAGTCAACTTATTAGGGTTTTCAGTATAGAACAAAATGTTATATATATATACAGTATCTCAGTATTATGTATATATATATATATATATTATAAACCATAATGAACCCCTAACTAGTTTAAGAGTGTTCTTTGTTTTCCAGCTGCAGAGACCAGCAGAACGGGTTGAAGCGGTGCGAACACGAGTCTCCAGAATGGTGGTTGTAATGGTGCTGCTGTTTATAGTCTGCTGGGGTCCAATTCAGATCCTGATTCTCTTGCAAGCGTTCTGTTCTGAAGATGTCAGTCACAGTTATACACTCTACAAACTAAAGATCTGGGCTCATTGCATGTCCTATTCCAATTCCTCCATAAATCCCGTGATCTATGCCTTCATGGGAGCCAACTTTAGAAAGGCCTTTAGAAGTGTGTTTCCTCTGATCTTCAAAAGGAAAGCAAGAACAACCGAGCCTCTGCCCACCTATAACAGGGAGATGAACTTTCTTTCATCCTGACCTCAAAGGATTTTTTTGGACAGGTTGTGCATAATTATACCTTTTAAAGATAAAATCAATTCACTTCATGGAGATGTCCTCTGACCAATCTTATGGGACTGAAAGGTAAAAAGTAAAGAACACTTGCAAAAAATAAAAAATAAAATGCAATAGACAACAGAAATACCAAAGATACTAACCATTCAGCTGGAACAGTGATTAGTTTATTAAATTCTTAAAACAATTCTTTCTGAATACACTATAAAACTATATGTGACTGAATGTATACACTTGTGAAAAAGAGCATACTTTTAAAAAGAGTACTTGTTACAGAAATAATATAGCCTACTACTTAGAATATACACTGTAAAAAGTAATACACTCTAGCTAATCAATAAAATTGTGGCAACAGATTACAAGCAATATTATTAATAAAATTCAACATATAAGAATTGAGTTAGAATTGATCAAATTAATTCCTTAAAAGTCAATCATTTAAAATGTGTAAAATTAGCAAACACCATTACAAAAACCACAAACTGACATAAAAAGCAAAGAGTCAAACTGGGCAACTAAATGAAACACTGATCACCATAATGGTGACCAAACATTTTCAATAAAATCAACATCAACATCTAAACCTCTGTTAATTCATGTGTTTCTCTTTCCTTTAGTGATTCTGCTTCAGGTGTCTTCAATGTTGGCAATAAAAAATAAAGAGTTCTTAATTCATCTTTGACGTCTGTCTGTTATTCAGATATTTTAGTTTACATTTTACTCCTTTTAAATGGTTGACATTTAAGGAATTAATTTGATTAATTCTAACTCAATTCTATTTGTTGAATTTAATTAATAATGCTTGTAATCTGAAGTCGATATAGCGTATTACTTTTTACAGTGCACTTACGTGCGAACTGAATGTTTTCAGACACTTAATTGCATGTTAATTGCAATTAAATGAAAATGTATTAGTTAAATTTGATATTAAATGCTGTAATTTTTGTTGTGTGTTTTGTGTGTATTGAGAAGAAAGCACGCAGCACATATTAACATATTCATCTAAACGTGAGTATATCACGTTCAGACTCTTGTTCGTGTTGTGTGCACGATAGTGATGGGCGCCTTCGAAACAAACAAAACAAGCCCTGAAAATTAATAAAATAATACATACAGACACTTAATATTTAATGGTATTAGATGATTAGTTAATTGCCTATGATACATTATACTTTCAAGAAAACATTCACAATGGGTTTGTAAAAGCTGTTTTTATGCGTGTTTGGCATGAGTTTACAGTGTTCTGACCAGCAGGCGTCACCGGCGTGTGGGGTTTCGAACGCTTCGAAACAGTGAATCATTTTGGTTCAATTGATTCGAAGCTTTGAAAAGCTTCATTTCTCCCAGCTTTAAAACTAAACAACTTTAAAACTACTGATATTTATAATTTTTTATAATTAATTCATAAAAATTATATTTATTATATAATATTTATAATTTTTGTATTATTATTAAGACACCATTTTAAATAGTTTTCTTGTCTGTCTCGTCTGTTCATTTGTTCGGACAGTTGCACCACCTGACATTTTGAGGGTTTAACAAAAAAGAACAAAACATAAAATAATATGTATTATTTAAATGTACTAAAAATGAATTAAACTAAATAGGTTTTATAGAATAAAGTCATATATGTCATGAATTTATCAAATAATTTTAAAAGAAAAATATGCACATCATGTCATTGACCCAAAATACTTTAATGTTTAATGGGATATATTCAATTGTTTTTTTCTAGTGATAAACTGTTTATGAACTGCTTAATTCATACAATTTAATTCAAATTAAAAATGAATGAACTAAAACTAAAGCCATAAAATGATCCAATGATGCGGAACCACTTAAAGATTCTATAAATGAAGCGCCTGATAGAATCCTTTGAGGTTCTAAATAGAACCTTAGATTGGAATATTTAAGTAATTTTCCATTAAACTCGTACATATTCTGACTTAATCATAAACTGTAAGAAAAGCAAGGCCCAATGTACAGTGTTAATATAAAGGAATTTTACTATAGATTTTCACAGGTGTTTTAAATTTTGAAGTATTGTGTTGTGTTTTAAGGTGAAAGGAATGTAATGAATAATGTCCTGGAAGAAAATTACCAGTACCTTTTCTATTTTTGTACAGATATTTTTTCTTCCAGTGTGAACTGTTGTGACCAACACCACTGAAATGAACGTAATTTTTGTTGTGAGCACAATAAGACCTTTTTTTCTTTTTTTTGCATTTACATTTACATTTATTTATTTATTTATTAAATCAGGGACAATACACGTTAATTTGCATCATGTTGATATATATGGCTTATATAAAACGTTAATTTTGATTAGACAGCAACCAAGTGTGTTTTTCATCATGGACTGATCTGAAAGCATCAACAAACCCTGTACAAGCCCTGCAGTTTATATACTCCTGAAATATGGGTGGAGAAAGACCATTGTTAAGATTTTTAAAAACCCAACAGTAGCCTATATCTGCAAATTTAATCAGATGCTATCAACTCAAAAAAGAATACTCAGCTAAAATATCACAATGATGGAATCAATCTGATCTTTTCCTAAAACCTTAAGAGCATAATTATCAACTAGGCCTATAGATGTTTTTAATGTTAAGGTTAAGGTATTTTGTTTGGTTTTCTTTCTGGTTACAAATCATTGCTAGTGTGTTCGAGCTCAATGTAGACAGATAAATAGACAGATTTATTTTCTTCAGATAGGTTTTGTTTTGCAGTTGAGTCTCAAGGCACCGGTAGGTGGCGGTGTGCGCGTACACTGCCCGAGCCGCATTGAGTAGAAGAAGAAGAGTTCTTCAGCCGGCAGCAGCCGCGCGCAGGTGAGTGATGGTAAAATAACTCATATTTTAGCATCCTTATTGCAGATAGCCCACTTATAAGCGCGTTACAGACTATCAAAGAGAACTGTTTTATAATGCAGCCTAAACTATCGATAACTGCACTGACATGTCGCAGATTTTAGATGATTAAAAACTCCACATCAATGTATTGTGTATGAAAGCATTCGTAATATAAAAGCATATCAAAATTCCTCTGAGCGTGTTTGTCTATCTGTCTATCTATCTATCTATCTATCTATCTATCTATCTATCTATCTATCTATCTATCTATCTATCTATCTATCTATCTATCTATCTATCTATCTGTCTGTCTGTCTGTCTGTCTATTTGTGTCTCTCTGTCTATCTATTTATTTATGTATGTCTATCTATCTATCTATCTATCTGTCCATTTATTTGTCTATCTATTTATGTATGTCTGTCTATCTGTATCTATATCTGTCTATTTATGTATGTCTATCTATCTATCTATCTATCTATATATTTATATGTCTGTCTGTCTATTTATGTCTGTCTGTCTATCTATATGTCTGTCTGTCTGTCTGTCTGTCTGTCTATTTACTTATGTCTATCTATCTATCTATCTATCTATGTATGTCTGTCTATCTGGATCTATCTGTCTGTCCTATTTATGTCTAGCTATCTATTTATTTATGTATGTCTCTGTCTATCTGTATCTATCTGTCTGTCTATTTATGTCTATCTATCTATCTATATGTCTGTCTGTCTATTTATTTATGTCTATCTATCTATCTATCTATCTATCTATGTATGTCTGTCTATCTGGATCTATCTATCTGTCTGTCTGTCTATTTATGTCTAGCTATTTATGTATGTCCGTCTGTCTGTCTATCTGGATCTATATCTGTCTGTCTATTTATGTCTGTATGTATGTCTGTCTATCTGTATCTATCTGTCTGTCTGTCTGTCTGTCCGTCTGTCTATTTGTGTCTCTCTGTCTATCTATTTATTTATGTATGTCTATCTATCTATCTATCTGTCCATTTATTTATGTCTATCTATTTATGTATGTCTGTCTATCTGTATCTATATCTGTCTATTTATGTATGTCTGTCTATCTATCTATCTATATATTTATATGTCTGTCTGTCTGTCTATTTACTTATGTCTATCTATCTATCTATCTATCTATGTATGTCTCTGTCTATCTGTATCTATCTGTCTGTTTATTTATGTCTGTCTATCTATCTATCTATCTATCTATCTATCTATCTATCTATCTATCTATCTATCTGTCTGTCTGTCTGTCTGTCTGTCTATTTATGTCTAGCTATTTATGTATGTCCGTCTGTCTGTCTATCTGTATCTATATCTGTCTGTCTATTTATGTCTGTCTATCTATCTATCTATCTATCTATTTATTTATTTATGTCTCTGTCTATCTGTATCTATCTGTCTATTTATGTCTATCTATCTATCTATCTATCTTTTTATCTATATGTTTGTCTGTCTGTCTGTCTGTCTATTTACTTATGTCTATCTATCTATCTATCTATCTATCTATCTATGTATGTCTGTCTGTCTGTCTATCTGGATCTATCTGTCTGTCTATTTATGTCTAGCCATCTATTTATTTATGTACGTCTATCTATCTATCTATCTATGCTTTGTTAGTTGAGATGTTTGCACTATTAATACTTTTTATATTTTTTCCTAGTGTGTAGACCATGCCAGGAAGAGCAGGGGGACTCGGCGGGTTTGCTCAGATAACGGACTGTTTGTACATCGGCAACGGCAAAACAGCAAACGACTCTTCGGTCATAAGCTCTCTCAAAATCACATGTATTATTAATGCAACTCAGGACATAAACTCAAACATTCCCACTATTGATTATATGCACGTGTCTGTCTCTGATGATCCTGAATCCAGACTCACTGACCATTTTGACACTGTTGCTGATAAGATACATCAGGTTACTGAAGAACATGGACGCGTCCTGGTTCACTGTAACGCAGGCGTCAGTCGCTCCGCCACGCTGTGTCTGGCATACCTGATGAAACACCGCCGTATGACGCTAGCGGAGGCGCACGCGTTGCTCAAAGCTCAGAGACCCATAGTCAGACCAAACAGCGGCTTCTGGAGTCAGCTGATAGAGTACGAGCGGAAATTACATGGGAAAAATACAGTCAGTATGATAAACTCTCCTGTTGGACACATTCCAGATTTATATGAGAGAGAAACAAGGGGCTTGATTCCACTTTAGGAAATGAAATATTTGTGGTTCTTGTTATTTCATTCATATTTGAATGATTTTGAACATTTTTGTAGAGCGCTTCAACATTATATTTGACTTTATAAGTTTTTTGTTCTTTATAATGTAGTGTTTGTGATGTAATGCAATAAACAACCAGAAGATGGCAGAAGAATTCTTAGTTTGGCACATGTAGATTGAAGTACAGTGACCCCACAAAATATGTGTAATTAAAAATACACACTTACAAATGAATGTCATTGCTTTAGAAAACATTAAACCTAGTAGCATTCATTTTAAAGTCACCATGAAATAAAAATTGACCCTTTTTTATTTTTAATGTATGTTGCAGTATTCATAATAAATGATTTATCCGTGCACATTTTTTAAATTTTTTTTATGTCCCTTATAACCTTGAATCAAAATAACTTCCCCTCCCTCTTGCAGCGACATCTCTTTTCTGATGAAGAGGGCGGGGCAACCTGTCACTCAAATGAGAACCACAAATAGCAAACCACAACCTTCCAATCAAGCCCCGCCCTACATTTGTTCTTGTTCAAGAATCTGCTTTTCTCGGATATACATAGGGAAGAAAAGACTATCGCAACTTCTGTTTAATGCGGACATGGTTACACATCTGTGTGAACTGACTTCATTCATCCACTAAATATCATCTTGGACCAGATTATTAAAATCAATGCAAAAATGGCTCAGAAAAATGAAGTTGGGTCAGAGGAAGCTCTAGCATCATTTGTTTGCAGATGCCATCTGGTTCAGTATATTTGTTGGCCAATGCAATGACATTCAGACATTGCAATGTGGGTTAAGTTATAAAAAAAATCTGTGGTTTACCAAGAATATTTTTGTACCAACAATATCCGTCAACAATAAAGTTCTCTTGGAAGTCCTGAAAGGCAAATTCCTCCCATGAAAAAATAAACAATAAAAAATGTAGCCTGTCTACTTCAAGTATAATATTGCATTTAGAGTGAAAATTGTGAAAATATTAAAGTGATTCCTTACAAAAATGTTCAGTCAGTAAAGTGTGTGTAACTTTAAAGGGGTCAATTTTATTATTTTAATATCTTCATTGAGGTTCACTTGTAATGTTTTTGCCCACACAAAAACAAATATATATATATATATATATAGTTTGGCTCTAGATTGGCTCATGTCACTGCATAGGAAACGGTATCAACGCCCACTCGCTATTGCACATGAGTGTTTTGAAAACAGTATCCATATAAAACCGTCAATGTAAGCCTTGTCAAATTGTTTACTTATGGTTTGATCCAATACAGCTGGCTGCTTCATCTTTCAACAAGCATCTTTAATGGATAAATATTAATTTTTTTTCTTCAAAAAACTTTTATTTGAACGATAGCGTACATCATACATTACCTTGGTTTTAGACAAGACAAATAAATATTCCTTGTTAAAAACAAAAAAACATGAGCCTGGGTTAATAATGTGCATTTGATTTTTGTTATTGCTTAAAGGGGACCTATAATGCCTCTTTTCACAAGATGTAATATAAGTCTCTGGTGTCCCCACAATGTGTCTGTGAAGTTTCAGCTCAAAATACCCCACAGATCATTTATTATAGCTTGTCAAATTTGCCCCTATTTGGGTGTGAGCAAAAACACGCCATTTTTGTGTGTGTCCCTTTAAATGCAAATGAGCTGCGGCCTGCTTTCCAGAAGAGGGCGGAGCTTTAACAGCTCGCGCTTCAGTTGCTCAACAACAACAAAGGTGGAGAATCTCACGCAGCCAAAATGAGGATGGTCAGTAACGGTGTTCATCCTTACATTGTTCAAACCGGAGTCGACACTGATAGAGAGACTCAGGAAGAAGTTACAACTTTTAGAATGAAACTGGACGTTTCTGAATGGTTAGTGAATAAATTTATGTAGTTGCTGTGGAGTTGATTCAACTCATCAACTAGCATGTGCCGTCATGTTAATCTTTTGTGCAAAACCCGTATGGACGCCCACTATACATAGCGTACCTGTTTGCCAAAGAGAGCCATACACACCAGGCTAACGTTTATGATTGCTATCAAATGCTGTGAATGGTCTAATATTTTTTCCAAAATATCGGTCGGACAGAAACGCTCCTTTTTTAGCAATCGAGCTTGCCAGGGTCAACTTGCAGGCTATCCAAGCTAACGAGACTCTAAATAGTGTTCTGTGCTCGTCTGTGCAGCCAACGACAGAACAGTTAGCATGCTTTGCTCGAACTTTTGCCATGGCGTTAGAACTGGTACACCGTTGTCGTTTGTGAAAACAAAATGGCGGCGCCGCGGGTGGAAACGTGCAAATTAAGGGGCGGTAATATTATAATAAGATCCCCTTCCTACGCCAGGGGAGCGAAAGCGGCTTGTTTTTTCACATACTTGCAGTGAAAGGCTTGTGAAAAAAGGACCTGATTATAGCACTTAAACATGGAAAAAGTCAGATTTTTTATGATTTGTCCCCTTTAAAATTTTAGCGAGACATGCACTTGTGTTTCATGCAGCTCTGAACCCTGTCTTGTCTCGGGCTCAACTCCTTTCTGGTTTTGTCTGGTTGGACTCAGGTTACATGCTCTTCACTATCTTGTGCTACTGGCCCGATGCTGTAATCAACATCACAATACTTTCCTCAAAGGCAAGTGAATAAAAAACATTTTGAAGTTCATCAGTGCAACTGCAGTTTTTTCGTTTCCGTTATGGCTCTGATGTGCTGCAGTTATTTTTATATCTGCTTGTGTGGTGCCTCAGTGTGAAACATTTATGTATTTTTAAGTTTAAAAATGTAATTTGAGATGGAGGTCTACAACTAGATTGTTTTATTGGCATTGGAACGTGTGTATTTCCACCGTCATTTTTACAGAAATGTGGTGTAAGTGGAAATTCACACACCCTGCAGGTGAATATTTGATATGTGGCAATAGTGCGACCGCGGCATGAAGATTGCTTCCTTGTTTGAATTCTTATTATGATCACATGACCTGGGCATTGTTCAAATATTCCAAGTCTGGGCTGGAAAGGGCAGAAGGTCCGGCCAATGAGGCTGTAAGGGGTTTTCCGTCTTCCTGTATTATGAATGTCCAGTCTTCAAAGTACTTTTCTAATGTCTTGTTTCCTGGAGAAAAAAACCACACAAACACACAAACGAAAGTTGTTCAGTGAAAGTTATAAACTGGTTGGCATTGTTTTGGAGTGCTAGCAGATAATATTAAGTCCATTTCTGCCACATAAGAAAAGGTAAATCATAATTGGCATAAAAAGTCAAAATTATGATATTACAAAATCTAATAACGTTATCTCATAATAACGTTTTATCTCATAATTATGATTTACCATAGTAGGATTTTTTTATTCTTTATGTAGCGAAAATAAGCTTTAATTCTTTAAGTATAATTTACCTAAAAAAAAAAATACAAAAAAAAAGATGAGGTCTGTGCAATATGTTTCGTTGCAAATCTTAGTTATAGTGAGCACAATTGTAATAAACTTCAATAAACTTATTTTGTTTTGTTTTTTTATATACCGCTTCTTTCAGCTCCCAGATATTCCAGGTGAGCCACACAGTCTTGTCGGCTCCATCATGTCAGGCTGTGTATCGTGACAGTCTAGCACACTTATATAAGTGGAAACTGAAAAGGGAAGAGAGAAAAGGGGGTTTTATATTACTATTTCATACGAACTGTCATCTGTTTTGGATTCGAAACTTCACAATAATGCCCCACTGCTTGAGGCCAAATAAAGCAGTTCTCTGTAACGTCTTTGACCTTTCTATGTATTTATTTTTAAGATATGAAAATGTTGAGATTGTATTCTTTGGTTGTAGAAAGAAAATACCCTGAAATGAAATAAAAAATAACTAATAAAATACACAAGATCTGAAATACAAATTCAATCTCCATATTACCTCCAAACAAGCACTATTGTGTTTTTTGTATGAACCCTGATGAGTATTTGGTTCATTTATTTGGTTCATTTGACACTAGACTCTAGACAAAGCAACAGAGAGGCCAGTGATCACTTTGAAAGAGCTTATGAACTAAGAATTGAAAAAAAGTGTAGCAGTTATTCAACCATATCAAGCACAAAATAAGTCATTACTCAAATTCATTACTCATTAGTCTGAATGAGATTGCATGTACACACTACTGTTCAAACGTTTGGGCTCGGGGAGATTTTCAATGTTTTTAAAAAAAAAAAAAAAAGTCTCCTCTGCTCATCACTGCTGCATTTATTTGATCAAAATATTAAATACTGTAAAAACTATGCAAGCCCATTTCTGCTACATAAGAAAAAAGTAATGGTAAATCATAATTATGACATAAAAAGTTGAAATTATGACATAAGAAGTGGAAATTATGAGTTGAAATCATGACTAAAAAAGTCATAAAAGTCATAAAGTCTTAAAAAGTTGAAATTATGACATACTAAGTCAAAATTATAATTTGAAAAGTCATTATTATGAGATAAAAAGATGACATGACAAAAAGTAAAATTATAACATGCAATAATTTTAACTTTTAATATCGTAATCTGGACTTTTTAAGTCATAATTTCCATTTTGATTTTTCATATTTTCGACTTTTTGTCATAATTTTGACTTTAAATCAAAATTTTGACTTTTTAAATCATAATTTTGACTTAGTATGTAATAATTTCGACGTTTTATTTCATAATTATGATTTACCAAAGCATGATTTTTTTATTGCCTTATGGGGCGGAAATTGGCTTCCAAAAAAATCAATAATATTGTGAAATAGTATTACAATTTAAAATAGCTCTTTTCTATTGTAATATATTGTACAACCCCATTTCCAGAAAAGTTGAGACATTTTGTAAAATGCACTAAAATCAAAAATCCGTGATTATTATTATTATTATTTTTTTTTTTTAATTCTCTTTAATTTATTTATCAGGCAAAAATACACCTGATACAAGACAGCTGCTCAACAGTCCGTGATCGTCGTCGTCTGATTCTCATTTTACATGATGGGGCATTCATTTTCAATAGGGGACAGATCTGGAGGGCCAATGACAGGTGTAGAGTGTCTAAACCACTCTTTTGTAGCACATGCTGAATAAGGCCTGGCATTTCCTTGCTTCCCAGGAAAGATGTCATCTTGATAGCAATATAAATTCCAATATACACCTCCACATCAATGGTATCCCACGTCACCCATGCTGTTTGCACTGATGCACCTCCATACCATAACAGATGTTGCTTTTGCTTCTGTTGCTGACGAAAGTCTGGATGATCCTTTTCATCTTTTGAACTGAGAACTTGATGTTGTTTTTCCCAAAAACAAGCTGAAACGTGGACTCATCTGACGCCAGCACACATTTCCACTGTCTTTTGGATCTTCTGAGATGAGCTTGGGCCCAGAGAACTCTGCCATCTTGCAGAGGATCGATGTATAGCTTTCTCCTTGCGTAACAGAGATTCAAGTTGCTTTTTCTTGATGCGGCGGCAGACTGTGTTGAGTGACAATGGTTTTCCAGAGTACTCCCGAGCCCATGTGGCTATATTTTTAACACAGTAGCATCTCATGCAATGCCATCTGAGGGGTCAAAGGTCACACACATTCAACAGATGTTTCCTGCCTGGCCCTACACAGACTGAGATTCCTCTGGACCTCAATCTTTTCACAGTATTATGTATGGTAGATGGTAAAAGAAATAAATTCTCTGCAATCTTGCAGTGAGAAATGTGATTTTTGAATTTTGACAATTCTCTCATGAAGTTAGGCACAAAGTGTTGAGCCATGATGACCTTTGCTTCCCTCACTAACTTCACTCAGTCTCATTGACTCGGATGTGCGTCATTGCTTACATTGCATGAGTGCCCACTACTGGCGGAGCCCTTGCGATGGGCTGAATTGGAACGTCCTAAGCCCTTGATCACTTGGAATCTGCTATGAAGTTGATTTATTATTTAATTTTTTGCCCTTTACGAAATTGTTTAATGCAGCATTATATATGCATATGTGTGTTTTAAATATTAAAAAATAGTTAATATATCATAGAGTTGTTTGTGGTGGGGTAAATTAAACGCGATATGCAGTGACGTCACAATCGTGTTGCACTGTGGTATATGGAGCTGCCTGAAGTGTACATATGAAGTAGGTCTGTCCATATAAACTTCCCTCGTTCACTTCACGAAGTGGAACACACTTCAAAATGGCGGCGGGGATTCCCCCGAGGGGAAGTGCTTAGGGAAGTTTGTGAGTGCGTGTCTAAAAGACGAGTGGAACGCAGCCAGAGACTTCTTTTATTGACCCAAACACGACACCTCACCTATTACCAATTCACCTGCTAATTGTGGACTGTTTCAAAACAACTTAACTTGGATATTCTACAATCTTTGCCCTTTTATTTTGCATCTGTCCCAACTTTTTTGGAGTGTGTTGCAGCCATCAAAATTAAAACATTTTCATATTTACAAAATACAGTTAATTTGGCCTGTGAAAACACTGAACATTTTTTCTTTGTACTTTTGTCAGTTAAATAAAGGTTTAAGAGAATTAACGAATCACAGATTCTTGATTTTATTGCATTTTACAAAATTTCCCAACTTTTCTGGAATTGGGGGGTTCCCGATATAATTTATTCCTGTGATCAAAGCTGAATTGTCAAGTCAAGTCACCTTTATTTATATAGCGCTTTTTACAATGCAGATTGTGTCAAAGCAGCTTTACAGTGATAACTGGTATATAATTTTGGCTGCACAGCAGCTCTTAAAGAAAATGGTGTCAATGCAGGCAGATCAAAACACTGTTAAATGTCAAATGTCAAGTGTCCCCAACTAAGCAAGCCAAAGGCGACATCGGCAAGGAACCCAAACTCCAACAGGTGACATCAGGTGGCAAACAGGTGTTAAAATGGAAAAAAAAAACCTTGGGAGAAACCAGGTTTAGTCAGGGGGCCAGTTCTCCTCTGGTGAACAGTGCTTTGTTACGATTCAGGTAGCTATCATAAGTCCGATGGGATCGCAACATTCAAAGTATTTATTCCAGTTCCATCCAGTTGAGGATCGTATTCATCACGCAGGTATGGACGGTTTGTTGAGGAACTGTGCCACTGGCTATATCTTAATTTGTGTGCTGAATTGTCAGCATCATTACTCCAGTTTTGAAGGGTTAGTTCACCCAAAAATGAAAATTATGTCATTAATTACTCACCCTCATGTCGTTCCACACCCATAAGACCATCGTTCATCTTCAGAACACAAATTAAGATATTTTTGATAAAATCCGATGGCTCAGTGAGGCCTGCATTGACAGCAAGTTAATTAACACTTTCAGATGCCCAGAAAGCTACTAAAGACATATTTAAAACAGTTCATGTGACTACAGTGGTTCAACCTTAATATTATGAAGTGACGAAAATACTTTTTGTGAGCCAACAAAATAAGGACTTTATTCAACTTTATTCTAGTGATGAGCGATTTCAAAACACTGCTTCATGAAGCTTCGAAGCTTTGAATCTTTTGTTTCAAATCAGCGGTTCGGAGCGTGAATCTAACTGCCAAAGTCATGTGATTTCAGTAAACAAGGTTTCGTTATGTCATAAGTGTTTCGAAACGTTTCAAAATTTCAATGGTTCGCGTGACCGAACCACTGATTTGAAACAAAAGATTCGTAAAGCTTCAAAGCTTCATGAAGCAGTGTTTTGAAATCGCCCATCAGATATCGTTGAGTAAAGTCGTTATTTTGTTGTTTTTTTTGGTGCACAAAAAGTATTCTCGTCACTTCATAACATTAAGGTTGAACCACTGTAGTCACATGAACTGTTTTAAATATGTCTTTAGTAGCTTTCTGGGCATTGAAAGTGCCCAGAAAGAGAAAATTAGAAAATTATCTTGCTGGCAATGCAGGCCTCACTGAGCCATCGGATTTTATCTAAAATATCTTAATTTGTGTTCTGAAGATAAACGAAGGTCTTACGGGTGTGGAACGACATGAGGGTGAGTAATTAATGACAGAATTTACAGACATTTTTGGGTGAACTAACCCTTTAAGTGTCACATGATCCTTCAGAAATCATTCTAATATGCTGATTTGCTGCTCAAGAAACATTTCTGATTATTATCAATGTTGAAAACAGTTGTGCTGCTTCATATTTTTTAAGAAACATGTTTTTTTTTTTCAGGATTCTTTGATGAATATAAAGTTCAAAAGAACAGCATTTATTTGAAATAGAATCTTTTGTAACATTATAAATGTCTTTACTCTCACTTTTTTTTTTTTATCAATTTAATGCATCCATGCTGAATAAAAGTATTCATTTCTGTCAAAAAAAAATTAATAAAAATCTTACTGACCCCAAACTTTTGAACAGTGGTGCATGCACATGAAACACTAACATAGTGGCAGAGCAGTCAACCATGTGCACCTTGTCATACAACTGTAACCATAAGATTTTTTCCAGTTTACCATTTATATTTCTATACATTTGTTTGCATGATCGATCAAAGCTAAAAGTGCTCAAATGAAGTGAGCAGGTTTGATTGTGTGTTTTAATGGATGCACAGAGTGGAAGAAATAGGGAGGAATGTGATGACGCAGCCTGCATCATGTGTATGTGCACTGCCACTGTGGATTTGTTTCTTAAATATTTGACTAGTTCCACACCTCCATGTGAAGAAATGACATAAACTCTATTAGACAGCCCTCATAGACAGTCCTTGTGTCCATTGTTCTCACGCATACTGTCATTAATGAAGCAAGACATGAGTGAGTGATGTAGCGCTCTGATTCTCATGTGAACTGACAGAAGAGTGCATAACATGAAATCAGTCACATCTAATGAATCCTGCCAACTGGACAAAGCAGAAAGTTTACATGTTTGAAGTTTGAAAGTATTTTACCTGTGAGACAGGTAAAATACTAAGCAATTGTGTGAATGTAAATGTGCATTTAAAATAGATGCACAAGCAACCTGGATTCAGTAGACACTGATCTATACTGCTTGTAATTCACATATTTTATAAGTCTGTGCCAAATAGGTTTTGTTTCCTGATGTGTTCATGCCTAAAAACCCTTGATGCGTGCTAACTGTCATGACGATTACAGTTTACATGGCATTTTCAACAAAAGCCAAAAACAGGACGTCCTTGCAAATTCAGATGACTGTGCGAGCCAAAACAATGCGCCAGTATCTTGTGAAGCACGCTGTCGCTTTGAGCGCCGAATCAATGTACACTGGAACATGACGAATGTGTGACGCAATCGGATCGTAGCCAATCACAATCGCGTTATGATGCAGTGGGCGGGGCGCGCTGGTTTTTATTTACAGTACTCGCGCTCGAAAGCGCATTATGTTAGTTTTAAGTCCCGTGTCTGATTAAATGTTTATTATTTTGGCATTTTCTGGTAGCAAATATACATTTGTTAGAACTGTCGTTTGCTGTTGCTACACAAGGAAGGATTTCGAGTGGAATATAGAGCTAAGATTTAATTAATTGATCACTAAATAGACTATTTATTATTGCAATATGGACTTTCTTGGCCAAAACAAGTCACAGATGAACACCACCATTCCGACTGAAAACTGGACATCTGTAAGTAGTTTTACAACATTTTACAACATATTTAAACTTTGTTTCAAGCGCACATACCCACATGAAAAAATACTATAGTAATTTATAGTAAATACTATAGTGTTTTGAACCATACTATACTTGGATTAATTTGTTGTGGCATTTCTATAGTTGCTGTGGTAATATAACAACTATAGTAATATAAACAAAATACCCAGTTTTCTACAACTATAGGGTATATTATACTACAAATACACTACAGTTTACTGTACTAAAAACTAAAGTATACTACAATATTTATTACAGTTTATCAGTTCATTATAGTTAATACTACAGTATGCTGTAACATTCATTAACAAAGTGTTATAATATATACTATATAATATATACAGTATACTAAAATTTACTATAGTATGGTTCAAAAACACATTACTATAGTATTTTTTCATGTGGGTATGGTTCTCGTGCACTATGTACAAGATAGTTTCTTTAAATTATCTTTTTAAATGACAGATAGTTTAAGGAATTTGAGAAGTAATAATCAATTTAAACACTAACTCTGATTCTTACTCAGCAAGTAAATGAAACACTGACTTCCGTAACACATGTATTCCCAGACACTTCATATCTAGGTCATGCATTGTCATAAACTCATAAAAAGTACTTATCTTGCATTTGAAGCTTTACACATGCTTAAAATAAACAGAGACCGATTTAATACACTATTCTTCCTTTCTTTTTCTTTTCAAAGGTATACTCTATAGTTCGATGTATTCAAATGACAATGGCTGTCCTAAGGTAGGCTATCTAATATTTTATCTTAGTTTTGCAGTCATTTAATAAATACACACGTGTCTTATGTCTACTTATTTATATGTGTTAATAATTTCCCTTCAGCATTTTAGGTGCTGGCTCCATAATCGCATATGCCGTTTATAAAAGACTAGTAAGAAAACCAGAGGTGAGCCTCCAAATGCTATAGAGCTACTGAATTATTAACAGTATGTTCATACAAACGTAATTTTGACCACAGAATCAAACCTATGTTTTTAGGTGCTGCCGTTATTCTTGTTAAGTTTAACAGACCTGCTGTTAGCTTTGAGTTGGATGGTTGGTGGTCTTCTCTTCACCCAGAACTGTGATGCTTACGACATCTGCTACAACCTCCACATAGTGGAACAGGTACAAATTTGACACAATATCATGCCAAAATAATGCTTGTCATAGGCGAAAGAACAGTACTTCCTCAATATGCCTTTTTACATGCAATGTTTTTGCATCACACTTCCACTTCCACAAATATAGCCACATTGGAGCAGTCATGTTTGATTGACTGCATATTCACTGTTTAAGTGGTGAAAATCAAGTTTTCAATGTTGTTTATATGTCTGTGTGGTGTTTTTAATATGCTTTAAGACAAACTATGTGCAAATTCATAAGTCAGCACCATTGCTGAGTATTTTCTCTTTATAACTGCAGTGACCTAAAGACAGTTTCAAAAGCGTGGTTTGAAATCGCTGGTGTTTCTTAGGCTACGTCACAAACTCTACCCTGTAACCAATCACGTCGACGTGCCGCAGACTTTAGCATATCATTAACTATGACCGCTCTGAAGGAAGGGAGTCATGTAACATTAGCAACACATTATTAGCTGTTTGATAATGCAGTCAAGCAAGAGACTGACATTATTAATTACCGTTATGTGTCTGACGTTGTAAAAATCAATATCATTGTGCAGCGTTTACCTCAGTAAGTTGACCGAGTGGATCTCTGAGCTGGCGCGAGTGAGTGGGGGCGGGGCCAATTAGCATATTCATAGATCCGCGTATACTAAATGAAGCAAGGGTGTAGAGTTACATTCAGCTATTTTAAGTCATGAATAATTTTTTTCACAGGAAAAAAACGTTTTGGTGATCAAAGATGAGTTTTAAGGGATAAAATTATTGACTACAGGGGGACTTTAAATGGATTCAAAAGAACAATCATATTACTAAAAGATGAGCATCCTTTTTTAAAGGTTTTAAGTGCCTCTATTATGCTATTCTAAAGGTTCCTAATTTTATTTTGCTTCTACAATAGCTTTACATTCATTCAAGGTCAAAAAACACTTTCATTTTCTCATAATAATCATTGCAGCATCAGCTCTTTTCTCACAGTGTCTGAAACGGTTCGATGAAGGATTCGGTCTCTATAAACTCCGCCTTTCCGAGAGCCTGCTCTGCTCTAATTGGTCAGATGGCCCAGTCTGTTGTGATTGGTCTACCACTTGCAGTGCGTATTGGAAACCAAACGCATATTACCATATCTGAACTTCAGCTCCGGATCTTCCTCACACTTGATACACAGTGATATGAACTGTAAAGATGGCGTCCGTTTTACTGTATCAATTCCAGCACGAGTCTCATCCTTTGAAAGTTAATCAAAGTGGATTTGCTTTCACAGCGTCTTCTTAACATGTCGACAACATAAACTCTTCCAGTCTCAACTACAACTACAGTGTTTGAGGGCGGGGCAAAGTAGACATTGTTTGCGGGCAGCCAATGAAGACCATCAGCAGGCATTATGCAAATTTGTTACTGGAAATATCGACGACTCATTTCAGGCAGTTCAGCATAATTTCTTTCTTTTGAAAGAAAATAACTTCACTTTGATCTTTGCAGACCTTTTACATTCACAAACAGCTGTATTACACTCTACATGAACGGGAAAGCATAATAGGGGCGCTTAAACTAGTCATTCATTGTTTCTGCCTGTCACTTTTAATTCAAGGAGTCTTTTTAACAGACTGATATTTTTTAACATCAAGAAGAAGTAATAGCATGTTAACAAAATATCATGTTTTTGGAATGGGTTCCATGGTAATACCATGGTTAATTGGACGTGTACCATGGTAGTACCATGATATTTTTTGAAGGACCCTGGACTACCATAAAAATGGCCTGGTACATGAATATTGTAATAATTCAGTATGATACTACAAGTTGATACAAGCACTTTTTTGAAAATGACGGAACTGTAGACAAATGGAAAGTCTTTGCCAATAAATTGTTGCTAAAAAAAGTTCAGAAAAAGATGAAACACCAGTGAGGAGATCTGTGATTCATTTTTTCCACTCTGCCAATGCACTGCAGGCCCAAACATGTGTCTCTCATTAATGAAGCCTGTTTGTTTCGCATTTAGCTAAAATATAACAGAGAAGAAAAACATGTGTGCTAGACGGTTTCACTTCAAAAACGAGTTGTTCTCAGCTCAGACATTAAAACCAGTTTGTTCTCAAGCACAAAACAAAATGGAACTGGGACGAATCTGAAAAGGAAGTGGAGCAGCAAATTTGGTTTATATTCTTTGGCCAAATTTAATTAGTTCTGCCCCACTTTTAAAGTCCACACATACTTGTTTACAGCAGTGTATTGTCATGGGTGTGAGTGGACGTCACTGCTCAGTAATGTGTGGAGGCAAAGCTCCACACATGCTATCATAAACTAACCTAGCCTGAAAAGTAACATTGCATAAAATTGTGACATCATTTAAAAGTAACATCATTTAATACGGAGCCCCTAATGGGACAAAATATGAGATGGAAGGGAAAATTATATGTCAGTGCTTTTACTTTCTCTCACAAATGTTTTGTGCTCACTTTTGAGTTCTTTGCAAGCAAACGCAAAATTCTCAGGGAAGTACAAACGTTTTGCAAGAGAATACAAAAGCATTGAAATATATTTTTTCCTCCTATCATTTTTTCTAATACCATGTCCCTTTAGGGGCTCTGTAATTTTACCCCATATACAGTAAAAAATCTCATTCCATTTTCTCAATTTTTACATATATTATAGTGCTGGCTGCATTTGTCAAGCTTAAGCACTGTTACTCACGTAATTATAAGAATTTATCAGAAAAATAAACATTTCAGCCCCTATTTTGAATCCGTGCTATTTGTGGAAAATTGCCCTGCTTTTTTCACATTTGCCACTGTTTGTCAATCCTCCATGCAGAGGAAACGCCCTGAGTTTTGGAAAACCCTGCCTGAGGTCATGTGACACTCACTGATGAGTCACATCTGACCAAACCGGCACGGATAAGTTCATTAGAATCATTTACATTTTTTTAAGAGCTCATAACGTAAATATTAAAATGACTAATCAGAATGATCTGGTTTTATATCAGTTTTCCTCAGAGAACCACTAGAAGTGATCAAATATGTAAAACTATATTAACATTAATATAGTTCAAGTTCAAGTCATTTTAACTCAAATGATATTAAACTGACTTAAAAATCGAGTCGAATCCTGTAGAACTTAAATTCTTTTGATGAGTTAGTGTAATGACTTGCTCATCATACAATTTTTTGATCAAGTGAGCAAGTTTAAGACAAAATTAAAATCCTTCAACTTGCTGTATGTTGTATGAACTCTTTTATAATATTTTTATGGTGCATTTTTGAAGCTTAATGGCATCCATTCACATTCACCTTTGCATGATCTGCAAGTATTTCACTCACAGTTATGGCAGTGTCATTGAGCATACAGTACTGCACTGAATATGACACAGTAGCTCGCTTACGCATTTCATTGTACTTTTTTGGAATAGTGCAATAGTGTACATATGACTGTTAAAATCAGGCAAAACACACCTTGATCAAATTCAACTATCCTTAGACAACTGTGTTTAAAGCAAAACAGAAAGGAAAACCATGTTGGCTATTTAGGCGTTTATAGAAGAGAGATATACTATCTTTAACATTCAAAGAAGTTGCTCAATCCTGGAATGACGTTCAGGAATACTTTGACATGAATGTCAACAAAGGTGCTGTAAGACAGTGTTTTCCAACCCTGGTCCTGGAGTCCCTTGTGTAAAAAAATGTGCTTCAGTATATTGAATGTGCACGTGTAATCTTAGAAGTATATTTAAAAAAAACCTGTACCTGCAGATAATATAATATTAATAAGGCCACTTAAGTGTACTTAAAGAGAGACACCTTCATGACTCTGTTTCTCAACACACTTAAGTACACTTTCAAAAAGTGCACTTTGTCTTTAAAGTTTTACTTTAAAGCACATTTTAAATAATCTTTTGTCGTGCTTTAAAGAAGTACACTTATTTTGATGTGTCAACTAACATACTAAAGCACATGTAAAGTACTTGATTATAATTTTAACTGTAGTGTTATTCAATGCTACATTTAAAGTTAATATACTTTAAATGCAATAAATTGCAACTTCATAATCATAAATGTGTAATTATAAATATATTTAAATACAAGACACAATTTTTAATAGAAATGACATTAAAGTATATTTTAATTTACCATAAATGCTTGTCAATATATTCATTAGTACACTTTAACCATATTTCCAAGAAAGCAGAAGTAATTATTAAAATTATATATAAAGATATACTTAAATCCTACCTAAGTGGGCCAAAAAGAACTCTAAAGTTCAGCTAACTGCATTTAATATAAATTTAAACTATAATATATTTTCATTTAATTGCATTCAGTTTGCAAATAAGCATATTATTTCCAAGTACTCTTATAAGGTATGCTAAAAGTGTGAGGTTTGTTTTTCCTGTGTTAGTCCTTGTTTCCCTTGTCCCTGTTCATTAGTTGTCATTGTTTCCAGGTATGTTCCCATTTGTTTCCATGGTTACTCATTTGTTAATTGATTAACCCTACCTGTTCCTTGTTTTCTCCCTTCATTGAGTCTGTGTATTTATAGCCCTCATTTTCAGTTGTTTTTTTGTACGTTTTTGTCGTTTAAGTTGGTTGTGTTACTCCTGCGCTTTATCCTGTTCTCCTGTGTGTTTATTTTGTTTATATTGTTAAATAAAATGACAGCTGCGATTAGATCTAGCCTCACAACTCTCATTGCTGCAACCAGCTGTAATATACAGTACAGATTTTTTTTGGGTTTCCCCAAACAGTACAGGACCAGGGTTGGGAATCACTGTTATAACACATAACACACTTCTATAACACGTCACTCACAAATGTGAGAAGCGTGGGTTACAGTATTGCGACAACATGGTTTAATCTTTTCTGAGATTAGAATGTAGAAATAATTAAAGAAAGCTTCTTTAACTTCTGCCTTTGACTTTCACATCCCACAGACTCTGTATATGGCCTCCTTCTTTTACACGCTGCACTATGTTTGGGTGCTCTACGCCGGACTGAGCAGGAAATATCACAGGAGACTGAATGGACTCCCAGCCGAGGTACTCAGTTCATCATTATCAACATGTTGATGATGGCAAGAAAGCACCACAATATAGTCATTTTACTGTAAATGTTGGCAATTCTGACTAGCCTGTTTATTTCAGAATCCAGCAAGAGCAAAGAACTGCAGATGTCTGGCCCCAGTACTGTCATGGTAAGTATACTGAACATCGCCGGAAAAAAAAATATCACTGAAACTCATATTAAAGGATTAGTTCACTTTCAAATGAAAATTACCTCAAGCTTTACCCACCCTTAAGCCATCCTAGGTGTATATGACTTTCTTCTTTCTGTTGAACACAATCGGAGATATATTAATAAATATCCTGACGCATCCGAGCTTTATAATGGCAGTGAACAGGATCAATGAGTATGAAGGTCAAGAAAGTGTCTCCATCCACATCCATCCATCATTAGCGTACTCCACATGGCTCCCGGGGTTAATAAAGGCCTTCTGAAGCGAATCGATGTGTTTGTGTAAGAAAAAAATCCATATTTAACAAGTTATGAAGTAAAATATCTAGCCTCCGCCAGACCACCTTCCATATTCAAATTACAGAAAAAAGGGAACTGGTGTCACGTCAGTTAAGCTTTTTCTGTAAGTTGAATATGCAAAGCGTAGGACGTAGCGTAGGATGTAGCGTAAGCTTTTTGAACTGCAAGAGTTTTACACTTTTTTCGTAAGTTGAATACAGAAGGCAGTCTGGCGGAAGCTAGATATTTTACTTCATAACTTCTTAAATATGTATATTATTTTAACACAAACACATCGTTTCGCTTCAGAAGGCCTTTGTTAACCCCCCGGAGCCGTGTGGAGTACGTTTATGATGGACGGAAGTGGATGGAGACACTTTCTTCAGCTCATACTTGTTGGTCCTGTTCACTGCCATTATAAAGCTCGGATGCGTCAGGATATTTATTAATATTTCTCCAACTGTGTTCATCAGAAAGAAGAAAGTCATAAACATCTAGGATGGCTTGAGGGTGGGTAAAGCTTGAGGTAATTTTCATTTAAAAGTGAATTAATCCCTTAAATATTGATGTAGCAACATAATTGGTGTAATTAAATGATAAAATAAGTTTGATTGCACTTTATTTTACAGTACATGCATCTAAGACAATACTGGGTAATACTAGATTAAAAAAAGTTTGTCAAAACAAACCTTGATGTTGGCTTGAGAAAGCCTGACCTGGAAGTTTGAAGTAGTTTTTAAAGCTTGAAGGTTTTCAGTTTGAAATAGTTTGAAGTTTAAAGTAGTTTTAAAGTTTGAAGGCAATATGGTCTATCAGGAAATAGATATATTTAACAGATTTATATATATATAATAAATAAACACAGTACACACACATATATTATGTAAACTTTTATTTTGGGTGCGATTCATTGCGATTAATCGACAGCCTAGTTGTGATAGATTTCGCTAAGAAGAATAGTGCGAGACCAACTGCACCACTCTATATACCAGTATAATATGCGTCACATGACTAAACACGTCATCGTTTTCAAATACCTACGGACAAACGTAGAGTAAAAGATACGTTTTCAAATGTATAGATGTAGCCTTTCTATCACCGCAGTTACTTGAAACAAAATAAATGTTAAATAAAGCATAAAAAAACAACAGTAGTTGTCAGTACGCATATAAGCAATATTTACAATTATTTATAATAAACCTTTTTTATGTATTACTTATAATCCTGCACACTATTTAGGGCAAATACCATGCACAATAAAACTGAAAATGTGATATTAGCAGATTTCAGTCATTTGTTCGTCTGACAGTCTGTCCTGATCTCTCCATACAGTCTTTTGCCTTTAATGCTCACGGTGCCCGTCTTTGTGGTAGGAAATGTGTTTCGTTGTTACACAAGCTTCACCCAGCCCTACAGGTCAGTCTAACTGTATTCTCTCATGTACTATGATTAATAATCTGTAGTTTCTCATTACGTCTTCATTATAACTTCATAGAGTCTTATTTGAATGAGCTTATTGTTATTACAAACTTTTTATCTATACCTAACTATAGTTTAGTTGTTTGTGTGGGTCTAATGTACAATCAGCTGGTCATTACAGCAAAAACAATTTAGAAACACAATAATATATTGATTTGAGTTGAAATTGTATTATGTGAGAGGAAAAGGACCACAGAAGAGCAATGTTTAGTTAAGAATCCAGCGTTCTGGACAGTTGTTTAATATGATGTTGATCCACATGTGATTGTGTTCCAGATGTTTGCTGATGCACACAGGGGCTGTTTATCTCACCTCATATGTAACAACAGAAGTCACAGCATGTATTGTCATTCAGAAATACTGCATGGCCATTTTCCTCGCTACCTTCCTGTTGACCTTCATCGGCATCATGGTGAGATTTAACATGTCTTGATCTCATTTTTGAATAGCTGAGCAATTTATGATTTAAATTTACACGGATGTTTAAAAGTTTCAACAGTATTATTGTGAAATGTTATCACAGTTTAAAGGAACACTCCATTTTTTTTGAAAATAGGCTCATTTTCCAACTCCCCTAGAGTTAAACAGTTGAGTTTTACCGTTTTCGAATCCATTCAGCCGATCTCCGGGTCTGGCGGTACCACTTTTAGCATAGCTTAGCATAGTTCATTGAATCTGATTAGATTGAAACATTTATGATTTTTATCAATGTTGAAAACAGATGTGCTGCTTCATAATTTTGTGGAAACCAGGATAGAGTTTCTTGAGTAAATGTTTCTTGAGCAGCAAATCATCATATTAGAATGATTTCTGAAGGATCATGTGACACTGAGGACTGGAGTAATGATGCTGAAAATTCAGCTTTGATCACAGGAATAAATGATAGTTTACTATATATTCAAATAGATACAATATTTCACAATATTATTGCATACATCATTACTGCTCTCAAAAACATGTGTGCCTCGGTCATTATCTCATTGAATTCCACCCTTTCATTTCAGATTCTGATGTGTAAGGCTCGCTCCCTGTACAAGCGTGTCGTCACGTCTCAGGGTTTTTTCGGTGACCATCAATGGGCAACTCTACGCCTCCTGGAGCGACGCATGCTGCTGTATCCCTCTGCCTTCTTCTTCTGCTGGGGACCGGGTGAGCACACTATACATCAAAAGACTAAAACATTTAAAAGTTAAAACAGTACATATAACATTACAGAGGCAGCCAATGAGGAATCTTTTCTCATTTCTTTAATAAAGAACTGTATGTGTCAGTACATTGAGATTAATCACAAGTTATTATAATAATCTTTTAACAACATCTGTACACACGTAAAATAAGATAGATAGATAGATAGATAGATAGATAGATAGATAGATAGATAGAGGCCTAAATTTAAAATTTATGTACTTGAATTGCATATAAAATTTAGTCAGTCATGCATAAATGAAACGGGTAAGAAATATGCAAACTGAATGTGTTTTAAATACACAATAACCAGGTTTATATATATATATATATATATATATATTTATGAGCAATATAACATGAGCATAAAATAATATTTATTGAACAACAATATTTAAAAAAACAACAAAATCCATTATAATGACAATAGGAAATAAACACAATTGTACAATTCATCAAACGTACAAAAGCAGTGCTCTACAGGATGTAAGTTAAATATAGCCTTAATATTAAATTATTAAATTTAACATTGCCCAATTTGATTTGCTCAGGAACAAGTATTAGATTAATAAGACCAAAGATTGCCCGTTTTATGTACCCAAAATGAGTTATATCTCATGTTTAACCACTATAAGAGACAGCGGCAAATCCCCGAAGCACTGGCCGAGATGAAGCTGTTCTCGGCGGGTACACGAGCACTGAACGTCCGCTGATGGCCTGGAGCTCACATCTCCGAAAACGTCCAAACAAATTGTAAAATAGGTGCTACGATTAAATACGAGTCACATATTTCAGGTCTAAACAACTACATTCTTACCTAAAAAAAAAACTCTTAAAACTATAGTTTATGGTACAATAAGTGTAGTATTTGCCATGACAGTCGCTTCAAGCGGAGTGATACAAACGGTGAAAAGGTAGGAGTGCTGTTATCACTAGAATATCACACGGCTATCAGCCAATCAGATTCGAGAACTAGAAAGAACTTGTGTGTGTGTATGTGTATGTGTATATATAAAATCAATAAATCCAATTTTTTCAATCTCATACATTTTAACTAATTAAATATTGCTTGTCTTTTAGCCAGCCATATTTTTTAACCATGTTCATACTTTTTAACTGAATAAATGTAATTGTTTTTACAATGAACAGAACTGTCTGAATCTAAGCAATTTGAATAAATGTATTTTGAAACATGATTATAAATAGATGTAAATAGTTAATAATAAACTATGCCATGATTTTTTTTGAGTGAAGAAATCTTACCTGTTTCATTTATGACTTACAAATATGCATCACATTAAGTTTATTAGTTTGTTTATGCAAAAACGGTGTAAAAAAAAATCCACAGCTAAACACAGCATTTTTATGATCTCTTGTTTATTTCAGCAATATTACTGGCCACTATGATGTTGGCGAATCCGGACATAATAGAGGGAAGGATAGGAGTCGTTCTCTACATCCTACAGGTTTGCCAAAATACATAAAAGCTGCTACAAAAATAATTGGTTTCCTTCTACTTGCAAGTGGAAAAAGGTTCTTGTTGTTTCTCTCCACAGGCCTTCACCTCTGCATCTCAGGGTCTGTTGAACTGCCTGGTCTACGGCTGGACGCAGCAACACTTTCGCTCTCTCAGCAGCAGCACCGTACGAGACGCCGACACCCAGACTCCCCTGTTACGCTCCCAGAAACGAAACTATGCCGCTTTGCGTTCTGCTGCGTCACTCACTAATTTTGTCTGACACACAAGTACTTTTATGCACCAGGCAGATGCTTTAAACATCATGATTTTACCAGTATATGCGTTCTTTAGTATTCAAACCCATGAGATACTGGAGCCAATACAACACGCACTGTGCTGTGTCAGAAAAACTCTTCTCATGAAGACCAAAAGCAGCTAAATATCTGTGTGCTCCTTCATGCGTGAAGCTCAACAGACCTGTTTGGTTTTGATGTCACAGCTGAAGAAGTTTGTCTCGCTGTTATTTTACTAACACCAGATGGCAGATATGGATGCTCACATGCTGAAAAGCTAGCTAAACATTTTTTTCTACCGTGGTTTTTGTCATGAGATTTCAGAAGCTGCAGCTGCTGCTAACGCTTAGCTGAGAAATCAACTTCAAGAAACCGTTTCATCATCCAGCTTCTAAGTTTTGTTTTGCAATGACATGCTCGAGAGTTTCAGGTCACGGCGCACTAGTGACATGTAAAAAAGGGAAAGACCAAAGGGGGATTACAGCCAGAGGGAAATAGCTCTGAAACAGGATCTGAGAGGACAAAGCTGCTGCTTTCCATCCAAAAACAATGCTCTGAACAATGCTCTGAACACGGGTTACTGATGCTGGTGTCAATTACAGCTGAGGGAGGATGACACAAATAATTTCCTCTTCATAAACAATGGACAAATAGCTGTGAGCGGTGCTTCTCAAAGGGTATTACTGTTGAAGAATACACACTGCTAATGAGAAATAATTTGCATGTACTTGTCAAGATAATGGCACTGAACTAGGGAATAAGCTTTTTGCTTGAAATGAGGTTCCCACAGTCATGGAAAACTTTGAGATATAAGAGAAATATGACAGAAATATTGATTTCCAGGCTTGGAAATTTATGAAATGAATAAACTCTTCTGACTCTGAAAGACTTTTGTTTGACTTTGAAACACAAATTAACATATTTTTATTGAAACCCGAGATATTTCTGTCCTTTCATTGAAAGTCCACGCCAGGAGTGATTCTAGGATTTCAATATTAGGGGGCTCAGCCCCCAATGAGGGTATGATTTAAAAAAAAAAAAAATTAATTTAATATATTGTTTGTATACTAGGGTAGGCATGAACAATACAGTAAGTTCTACACTACCTATCAAGTCAATCCCTGAATACTGAATTAATTTCTAATAATTTAAATAACCAGCTAATATTCATTAAGAAAATAGCAACACTTTATATTATCGTAATTTTCTATACTGGCAATATGTGGGTAAAATATATTTTTAACATGTTTTAAAGGATTAGTTCACTTTCAAATGAAAAATTACCCAAGCTTTACTCACCCTCAAGCCATCCTAGGTGTATATGACTTTCTTCTTTCTGATGAACATAATCGGAGAAATATTAATAAATATCCTGATGCACCCAAGCTTTATAATGGCAGTGAACGATACCAAAGAAAATGAGCTGTAGAAAGTGCCTCTATCCATCATAAACGTACTCCACACGGCTCCAGAGGGTTAATAAGGGCCTTCTGAAGCAAAGCGATGCGTTTGTGTAAAAAATAAAATACAATTTTTAACAAGTTATGAAGTAAAATATCTAGCTTCCGCCAGACCGCCTTCCGTATTCAACTTAGGAAGAAAGCGCAATGCCTCTAACAGTTCAAAAACTTACGCTTTTAAGCAAATGCCTTCCATATTCGAATTACGGAAAAAGCTTAAGTGACGCGACGCCAGTTTACACTTTCTTCAACTTGAATACGGAAAGCGGTCTGGCGGAAGCTAGATATTTTACATCATAACTTGTTAAATATGGATATTTTTTTACACAAACGCATCGCTTCACTTCAGAAGGCCTTTATTAACCCCTGGAGCTGTGTGGCGTACGTTTATGATGGATTGATGCATTTTCTTCAGCTCATACTCATTGGTATCGTTCACTGCCATTATAAAGCTCTGATGCATCAGGATATTTATTAATATTTCTCCAATTGTGTTCGTCAGAAAGAAGAAAGTCATATACACCTAGGATGGCTTGAAGGTGAGTTAAGCTTGGGGTAATTTTCATTTGAAAGTGAACTAATCCTTTAAACACTATTGTTTTTTTAATTCTACATTTGAGTAAAATTAATTTTAAAGAAGATCTACATTTATCATTTTCATTGATGGAGATAACATTAAAAATGTGCCATTCTTTAGTGGAGGATTGTTGTCACTTGGTGGAAAACAAACACTTTTAACATGAAGATGACATGAAATTACCACTATAACCAGTAGATGGCAGCAGAGGACCACTTTTTAGCTCATTTGCCATTTTCACTTCATTTTTCCATGTGTTTTGCTTTTGGATTTATTATAAAATTAATATTATGATAAATTTAAGCAATTTTATTGCAGCAAGAGTAGGAAAAGTCATAAAGTCTCATGACATTTAGATGAAAATATGCAGCCATATCACCCTGTAGCCCAAGACTGGTTGCCCACTGAAGCTAAGCAGGGTTGAGCCTGGTTAGTACCTGGATGGGAGACCTCATGGGAAAACTAGGTTGCTGCTGGAAGTGGTGTTAGTGAGGCCAGCAGGGGGTGTTCACCCTGTGGTCTGTGTGGGTCCTAACGCCCCAATATAGTGATGGGGACACTATACTGTCAAAAAGCACCGTTCTTCGGATGAGACGTTAAACTGAGGTCCTGATTCTCTGTGGTCGTTAAAAATCCCAGGATGTCCTTCGAAAAGAGTAGGGGTGTAATCCCGGCATTCCTGGCCCCAATGGCCTCTGTCCATCATGACCTCCTAATCATCCCCATATACTGATTGGCTTCATCACTCTGTCTCCTCTCCACCAGTAAGCTGGTGTGTGGTGGGCGTTCTGGCACAGTATGGCTGCCTTCGCATAATCCAGGTGGATGCTGCACATTGGTGGTTGCTGAGGAGATTCCCCCTTCCATATGTAAAACGCTTTGAGTACCCAGAAAAGTGCTATATAAATGTAAGGAATTATTATTATTAAAAATAAATAAATAAGCCCAGATTTTTACAGCAGATGGGAAACCGTCTTGGATTGCTCCTGCATCATATTATGCAAACTGCATTTATGACAGAGAACTACACAGATGCAGATATCAACAATCTATCAATTAATGTTTTAATGGAGTTAATCATAAACTGTGTAATTTTAAGGGGGCCTAAAGCCCTACTAAAATGGGCCTAGTGATGCCCTTGGTCCACGCAATCAAAACTTTGATTATTCAAAACATTCATAAAGAGATTGTCAAAGTAATCCAGTAATTGAGTGGTTTAATCCAAGTCTTCTGGAGAGACACATTTGCTTTACATCAGAAAAGCAGATGTAACAGATTTAATTTAGGCTTTTATTCACATATCAACATTTATTAATGCACATACATAGGTTATCAAGTGCTCAAATGTGTTTGTGTGACGCAGGAACAAACCCCACATGAATTACTTTGACAGTCTGTTCATGAACTTTTTTAAGCGTCAAAGTTTTGGTTGCGTGAACTTTCAGTGGAGGGACAGAAATCTCTCAGGTTTCATTAAAAAGATCTTCATTTGTGTTTCGAAGATGAAGGAAAGTCTTATGGGTTTGGAATGACATGAGGGTGAGTAATTAATGACAGAATTTTCATTTTTTGGGTGAATTAACCCTTTAAAATGCAAGTGTAAAGTCATGGGAATTTCTGTAGTTGGTAACATCTTCCAGTTATGCTCTGCTCTACAATATTTTATTGACTAGAAACTGTTTAGTCTCTATAAAATTTTAAGTCCTTGTTCAGTAATTACAAACAGCTGGAAAGGTCATGTAAAATTCCCTGTTCAAAAGTGTGGGAATCCTATTGTGTAAATACCTTTATGTGTGGTGTCATAAATTACATGTTGACTTCTTTTCCTGTTTTAGTTTGGCTTAGGACAATCTTTCGTTTGTCCCATGACAGAATGACTTAAGTTTCTTTTTAAATTGAATAACTATTAGTTTAATTTCAGAGTGCATTTTTATATGTGTGTGTAGTACATAACTATTACACATTAAATGTTACAAATTAAAGAACTTTTCGATAAAATTTAATTAGGTGTTGATATTTTGGGGTGGTTGATCTCATGACTTGATTGACTTATGTTGAGCTTCTCCAGAGTTTTGTTTTCAGATTAGCTTTTTAGACAACCACATGAAATGTGACATGGTGAGACTTGAGAGTAAGTCTACACAAAAACACACAGTATCTCGATTATATCTTGATTGTAACTGTCTATGTTAATGTTCTGTGGAGATATCAAGGAGATACATTTGTCAAATTTATTGGTGCTCTTATCCCAGGGTCCCTGTGGGCCCTTAAAAACTCAGTTTATGTCAAACAATAAAATACATTTCAAAAATTAACATGGTCTTTAAATAAACTGTATTCTTTGTTAACAGTTTCAACAGTTTTAGAGAAGCTTCCGTTTCTCTAAAAATGGTTTGTATCAAAACTGTAAAAAAAATAAAAAATAAAAAAGATGTAGGGTAGACTATGCGCTGCTAGAGCTTCCGTTTTTACTTTCAATGTCTCCGTTTACACTCCGCAAGTTTAAGTTCGCCATTCTTGCATAAAATAAAAAAATAAATAAAAAATAAAAAAAGACAAACGTTTGCGTTCGGCATTCTGGCACAAATTATGCATTCAAGTCCTCCTGTGAAGTATGTATTTACGAGTTAGGAAGATGTGTTTATGATGTCAGGTGCGTTCAAGTCACTTTTATCTATGCATGATGGCAATGTCTTCTCTTAATTAACTACACAAATATACAGCAATGTTTTTAAACTCTACTTCTAGAAAATGAAGAACAAAGAATTTGGGTGTGCTTCAGGTGTGTTATGCTTTATGTTTTTAATTTATGAAGCCACTGTAAACTTTATTATTACATATTATATTGTTATATTACAATGCTATCATAGTTTGTGCAGGCAATTAGCTTATTTTGTTGTAAATAAAAAGCCTGACAATGTCACTGCTATGCAGAGGGAATATTATTTAGAAGTTTTCTGTTTCATGTATGATACTTATTGGATATCTGATGTTAATTGGATCCAAAATTCATTGGAAAAGTAGAAACTTGATGGCGTGTTCACATGACATGAAGTTCAGAAATGAACAGGATGGAGCAGATTCACAAGGAGTAAATGGACAGGTGTTGACAAATGGACAGGATAGTCTTGAGTCACTACAAAAACAATTCAATAAAGGAAATCAAACTCATATAATTCATCAAGAAACATATCAACAATATGCACTCAATCCAAAATAATGATTAAATATACAATCCAAATAATTCAAATAAATAATACAACTGGCAAAAACAGACTTAGGCCTACTTAACGGATCCTACAGAAAGGGTTTAAAGGAAGGTTGGGTGTCCATTCAAACACCCACACCTCAGCAATGTAAAAGAAATAAAGAAGTGAGGTCTACTTATAGATTCATAACAATACTGTATGTTCAAGTTATACTGTTTTTGGTAGGCATACTTCTTAGGTGATGTGCTGTGCTGTCTGATTTAAACAAAACTATATCTTTAAAAAATAAAATAAAAAATAAAGATTACATTATTGATGAGAGAAACTAAGCTGACACCTGCTGGTCAAATTTATGTAAATGCAATGAAAACTCCTTTTCAAACCAATTGCACATTTTTTATTAAAAGTATAAACAATTAAATGCAATTAACAAATCATCTAATACCATTAGATATAAAGTGTCTTTATAATATGTGCTATTTTATTAAATCTATCTATCTAATCTTATTTAAATTTTATTAATTAAAAAAAAAACATATATAAACTGGTTCATAGGTTCAGAGATCATCACCAACTAGCAGCGAACCATTGAAAATTCAAAACGTTTCGAAATGACGTATGACGTAATGAAACCTCATTTACTAAAATCACTTGACTTTGCCAGTTTGATATGAACTCCGAATCACTAGTTCAAAACAAATGATTCACAAAGGTTTCAAAGCTTCAAGAAGCGTGTTTCGAAAGCGCTCATCACTAGATGAACATAAGACAAATAAAACTGTATTTAACAATATTTTAAATATTTTCTAATTGTATTTTATATTTTCACAAATGGTGTATTACAGTAATTACAGCTTTTTTAACTTTTCAGATATTTTATGATTGTGCTTTTGGACCATTGAACAATGAGCCAGACAGATAAAATGTACATTCTGTCGTCATTTACTTGCCTTCATATTGTTCCAAAACTGTATGACTTTCTTTCTTCAGTGAAACACAAAATGATGATGACCAAAATGATGACCCAATGATGACCAAATCAAGCTCTGTTTGCAGAATTGTACTGTTCTACTTGGCTGTCATTTAGTCTATCCTGTGTTCATCTATAACTGTCTGGTTTAACTCAGCTACCAAATCAGAGAGAAGGAAAATATAATGGACAGTCCGGGCTGCTGAGAGGATTACTGGTGCTCCCCCGCCAAACCTCCCAGAACGTTACACCTCCAGAGTGAGAAAAATGGCTAAGAAAGTCACTTTGGACCCCACACACCCAGCCCATTTTCTCTTTGAACTGTTGCCTTTTGGCCAGCGCTACAGAGCACCGACCACCTGAACAGCCAGGCACAAGAACTATGGCAAGTCATTTTAGGTTAAATTGTTCCCAGTGTTACTTGTTGTAATTGCATTTTTACTAGTAAGAATTCAATTAGAGATCTCTGTTCATTCATTCATAAAATTAATAATAGTCCAAGGCACTCAAAATCTTATTGGAAAGTTTTAAAAAGCCTTTATTTCATCATGGCTTTAAGTAATCTTCCTTTGCGTACAGCAGAACAAAGAAATTTATACAGGTTTGAAACAACTTGAGGGAGAGTAAATGATGACAGAATTTTCATTTTTTGGTGAACTATTCCTTTAAATCCAAAATTTATGAATGAATGACTTCTAAAGACTCATACTGCTAGTCCACTTTGACTGTGTTCTAATTCGATTCTTCTTCCTCCTCTGTTCCATCTGTAAATAAAAAAAATATATAATTGTTTTAATGTCTATTTTCATTACACCATATTATCATATCATTATATGCCAGGAATTGTATAAATTTGGAAGATATGAACTGACTTTTGAACAGAAACACAATCAAAAGCTCATTAAATATAGAAGCGATGTGGATAGTCTGCAAAACAACACCCTGTTTTTGAATTTAATCAAAAACCTATGAATCGTGAATTGAATCAAGTCAGACCAATCATTGTAAGATAATGCTTTCCTGCCAAGTTTTTAAAATGCCCCCAACCCCGGTTTTAGCACATAATCCTAGAACCAAGCCTGCACATGTAAATTTTTAACTGGCACAACCCTCTTATGAACAAACAGAGGACCCGCCAGGTGACCAAGAACTTGGAGGTGGTGTAAGGGATCATGATCAGCACTCAGTCTGAAGTACCAAAGTACACAGATGGGAAACATGTACAGTGGCAGTTTGCACAGGTCTTCCATAAGACAAATGGAGTGCCCCAATCAGGATCTCCCTTGGTATGCCAAACTGGGTGCCAAGAAGGGATAGATAGATCATTGCAAATGACCCACGTGTCATTAATGGAATACTTCAAAGCTCAAAGCTTACCTTCCTAGTGCGAAGGGCGGCCTTATGTCTGCCCCGCTTGATCATGCTGACATGAAACACGTCTTCCCAATCACGACGCTCTGCTTTCAGGCTGGTTGCCTTGGTGACAGCAACCAGGTGTGATGCTGACTCACCAAATCTCATAGACACAGTACTGTAGTGAGGCTTTTCTGAGGATCTCACATCTTCTGTTGACTTTTCAGGTTCCTGAGGTTTAGACCAGGATGTAAAACAATGTTTACCATCAAGGCTGTAAGAAGGAATCAAAAGAGAAAGTAATCAGTGTTGGCTGTAACAAATTACAAATTATTTCCTATATTTCAATTAAAAAAATAGAATTAATTGCAACAGATACACTAACATGAATTTAATAATGAGACGTACTGACTTTAGTTTATTTGTTGTACACATTTTTTTTTTTAAATATAAAACATTTTAATACATGATGTTTAATACATATGTTTGCCTGTTCCTATTATAGCACAACTGCGACAGAGATGTTTACTCACTTCAGTGTACAGTTTGAGTCTTGTAGCACACCAATGAGCTGCTCTTTTGAGTCTCCTATGTTATTGTTACTCAGATCTAACTCTCTTAACTGCAGTACTTGCTTCGTAGCCAAAGACTGAGCCAAACAAGCAACATCTGTAATGCCACAGTCATTTAGCCTAGAAAGAGACAAACAAACAAAGTAAGAGAGATCATTTATTTCACCCACAGTCTGAAATTCATTTAAGGTGGGAAAATTAATCTATGTGGAAATTTTGCCAGATGAATCTCTTACACATTTTTTTTACGCAAATTTGCAGCTTTGACAAATAGGGGTTGCTTGATTTAACCTCTATGTTGGCAGTGCTTCATCAAAGCTACACTAACATTCATAATGAATGAAGCACTCATTTAAGCAGTGTCAGGCACTTTATAATGCCTCTGTCCAAGAACATAATTTGAGGCTGATTGGAAAGTGTGTTTTGCTCACACTTCAAATGTGGCCCAGCCTTTTTTGCCTGTGGAACTTTGATGAGCAAAAATAAATGTAACCTCAAATTTTCTTACCAGCCAAGGAGATAGATTTAAAAAAAAAAAAAAAAAAAACTATGAAAAATAAAAATAAATTGTGACCTTTTCTTTCACCAGATCACAAAACACATCACTAATTTCCACAAATAAATAGTAAATGCAAGTTAGTATAATGGTTCTTGGTTTATATTGTTTAAGTGAATTTAAGCATTTGTATTCTTATAGGTAAATGTTACTCACCCAAGTCTCTGCAGTTTACAGTCTGAATCTTTCAATACATGGCATATCATCTCTACTCCTGTGTTTTTTGTTTTATTTCCACTGAGGTCCAGCTCTATCATTTGTGATGGGTTTAAACACAGAGATAAAATCAGGCTGAGACTCTGTTCCTCTTTAATATTGCATCCACACAGACTGAAGAGAGAAAGAGAACCTTCACAATTTTGCTTAATAAAACTAGATATTAAGTACCATTAGTCCTGGAAAAATGATGCAACTCCATTGTGTGCCAAATGTAGTATCATACAAGTATTATACATTACGCATTTATACAATGCATCATGTACTTAACTGTGTAGTGTATGAATATTACAACCATAGTATTGGCTCAAATGACACACTAATGTGTTTTTTTTTTTTACTAACTGCAAGTATGATGTTTCCCAGTCAAATGCATGTGTGATCCTGCTAGCTTTAGAGAAAAAGCAGCAAAACAGTAAACAAAAATGAATTTGTGTTCATGTATCCTTTTATGCCCAACAAGATCTCAGTCCCTTTAGATGGAGATGTAATCATATCTGCAGTAAAATATTACTCTTGTATGGGCATGCTGGTCTGAAAACAAGGTGTGTTCTGGCGCATTGTTGGCGTGTTGCTATTTTGAGGCAACTGAAAACCACTTTTTTTTATTATTTAAAGAGCACATTAGCAATATGTGCCTATAGGCGGGTGCACAACGCATGTACACTCTGCCTGTTACACACACAGGGATGCGCAGCAGCACACAAACAAACACAAAAATAAAAAGATATTATTGTGTGCATCAAGATAAAAATGCTTTGGTGGAATCCGGCTTGTCCTGTAGATGGTCTGCTTACACACTTTAACCTCATGCACGAGCAGATCCGTTTCCTCACTAGAGAAGAGTTCAGTTTTTCCGCTTGCAATTTCCGCCATGTAAATAGCGAATCCGCCATGGCACGAGCGCAACTGTCTTTTAAAAGGAATGGGAGATGAGACTCTGATTGGTTTATTGGACGTTACGCCCAAAACACACCCATTACTCATCAAGAGACTAGGTACAACCCTTTTAGACCATGCGCTGGGCGCGCCGACCATTGTTAAACTAGCAAAAGTGGATTCAGACACGCCCTAAGTGCACCTGCGTTGTGCGCTTTAGACCATGCGCTTAGAACGGTAAAATAGAGCCCAAAGTATCATCAAGCTCATTAGCAAATAGCACTTTTGAATAATTCTTCAGATGGGAAAATGTCAAAAAGTGCAGCGCTATTAACCAGTGTTTGGGGTAACGCATTACAAGTAATTTGAGTTACATAATCAGATTACTTTTTTCAAGTAACTAGTAAAGCAATGCATTACTTTACTATTATTACTATTATTACATAACAAAATATCTAAGTTACTTTTCAAATAAGTAATGCAAGTTTTTTTCCCATGTATTTACTGACAGCTCTCCTGTCTCCATGTTGAGAGAAATTGTGAGTGAGAGTAGAGGTGTTGTTTGCGCTGTGTGAACATGATGGTTGTAGTTTTAGACTAAATGAAAGCAGGCATTTACTCATCTCACTTGCACAAAAACAGAGTCAGTATTCCTGAAAATTAATAAAAACAAAACAGTGAAATGAAATCTCAGAATATTGCACAAACCTGCAATAATTAAATATATTAAATTTAAATATATCAAATATACTTAGTATTTAATCTCACTTTATTAACCAATGTCTTTGCTGCTGACCTTCAATGATCCAATTCAACCATACTAATAAGCAAAAATGACCTTAGATAAACTTTAGACTTTAGATAATCACATTTGTGTTTTATTTATTTATTTATTTATTTTTATTGCTGAAGTAAGAGTGTTGAACTTTCTTCTCCTGCGTCCTATTCTTCTGCAATCCAGAATGGCAGCAGAGCTGAAAGGTTTGTTTGGGCTGCACCCTCTACTGTACAGGAGTGAATTTGCATTTTCTTCAGCCTGAGGCTTATTCATAGTAAAAAAAAAAAAAAAAAACAAGCAAGCCCAGCCCAGGTGAGACAAAGTAACACAAAAGTAATGTAATGCATTACTTTCCATGAAAAGTAACTAAGTAACGCAATTACAATTAGTTACTTTTTTAGGGAGTAACGCAATATTGTAATTGTAATTTTCCTCAAAACTGCTATTAACAATGTAACTTAGGCCTTGTTGTCTTAAAATAAACTAAATAGTAAACACACTATAGCTGCTGTACAATATAATGTTACTAACTCTAGTTTTTCCAGCTTGCACCGAGAATTGCTTAGTAGATCACCAAGGTTTTCAACTCCAGAATCTCCTAGTGCATTCCCACTCAGGTTCAGCTCTCTCAAATGTGAAGGGTTTGATTTCAGAGCTGAAGTCAGAGCACAAAAACCTTTATTTGTTACATCACAGCCTCTTAATCTACATTGGAGAGAAACGAGACAAAAAAAATCCTCTTAATTCAGTTACATAATCTTAATGGCAAACATACAGAAAGAGTGATTACAATATCTTTATTTCAACAGATCACAGAACACATCACTAAGGTTTCTGTGTACTCAAGCTTTTTACAAGAGATTGAGCATAATGTCCACTGAGATACTGAGCATAAAATTCTCACAGCAAAGTTATTTTTCACTATTCACTCAGGGGTTACCAAGAATTTCAGAACAGCTGTTATAATGTGATATTTGAAGTGATATTAAGCATTTTGATTATTGTAGTTGAATATTATTTACCTCAGTCGCTGCAGTTTACAGTGTGAATGGTTCAGTACATCACATAAGAGTATCACTCCTGTGTTTTTTATTTTATTCCCACTGAGGTCCAGCTCTCTCAGGTATGAAATGTTTGAGCGCAGACCTAGAGCCAGGATGAGACACTGTTTCTCTGTAATACCACATCCACAGAGACTAGAAGAGAAAAGAGAAAAGACAATTGCTCAGTTCCGTGTTCATATGTGAGTTAAATGCATCATGATTAAACACCATACAGTACACTAATTCACTAACAACAACCTGTAAACTTTATTGTATGACTATAACTAAGACAAGAGAATAACTAGGATTTGAGTATACTAGTTACAACCCAAGTCTGGAACGTTATAAGTATTACCAGAAAAAAATGTCTTAAGCCATCTTCATTTGGACAAATTCATTTGAATTATTGCACATTAACATACAGCATCAACAACAGAATCAAATGAAAAATTACCATTTAAACTTTCACATATTCAACTTCAAATTCTTAAAATTCTTAATGTGAGAAAATAATGAATATTTTGTACATGGATCAATTTAATTAGTCGTTTTTATAATGTAGTTTACCTTCACTAAATACACATTTTGCTTAATAATAGTGCAAATTAATAGTACCATTAAGCCTGTAAAAAAACATTTCATTCATGTTGTTTTGTCTTTTCTCACTGGTGTCTCATTTCACAGTAAAGATTTCAGATTCAGCATATGAAAATTTTATAGCCACAATGTTTCAAATTTTTCAACATTTATTGGAGAATTATAAGATTCAGATAAGAATCAAGCCCATTGGCTAATAGCATACACTTAAAGGGTTAGTTTACCCCCAAATGAAAATTTTGTCATTAATTACTCACCCTCATGTTGTTCCAAACCCATAAGACTTTTGTTCATCTTTGGAAGACAAATGAAGATCTTTTTGATGACAGAATGCTGTCAGATTTCCTTCCATAGACTGCCTTTGCAACACACTTTGATGCTTCAAAAAGTTAATAAAGAGATCGGAAAACTAATCCATATGCCGAACCTGAATAACACACAAGAACAAACCTCTTCCGGAAAGTCAAACGTGCTGCGTAACACATGAGAATGAACCTTTTTTGTTATGCAGCACGTTTGAGCTTCCAGAAGAGGTTTGTTCTTGTGCGTTATTCAGGTTAGGTTGAGTTTCTGCCTATTTTCGCTGATCAATGTTTACATGTGAGTAAAAGCCTCAATTAAATCTATTCATCATAACAAGTGATCGATTCTCTTCAGAAAATTTGGACTAAACCGCTCAGTTCATATGGATTAGTTTTCCAATCTCTTTATGAACTTTTTGAAGCGTCAGAGTGTCAGTTGCAAAGGCAGTCTATGGAAAGAAATCTGACAGCATTCATTTGTCTTCCGAAGATGAACGAAGGTCTTACGGGTTTGGAACGACATGAGGGTGAGTAATTAATGACAGAATTTTCATTTTGGTGTGAACTAACCCTTTAAATCACACAGTAACCGCTGTACAGTATAATGTTACTAACACTAGTATTTCCAGCTTGCATTGTGGGTTCCTCAGAAGGACAGCAAGGTTTTTCACTCCAGAGTTTCCTAGTTTATTTCTACTTAGGTTCAGCTCTCTCAGATGTGATGGGTTTGATTTCAGAGCTGAAGTCAGAGCAGAACAACCTTCATCTGTCATTTCAGAGTCTCGTAAACTACATTTGGAAGAAATGAGAAAAAGGCTGTGTAAAGTTAAAAACTTCATGGCAAACAGGAAGAGTAAAATAAAATGTTTAAGTAAATGAATAAGAAATTGTCTTTATTTGACAAGATCAAAGAATACTGAACTTAAGCTCTCCACAAGATATTAAGTATAAAGCATTTTGGTTTAAACCACATGTGTGTAACCCTGCCCCTGGTGGGCCACTGTTCTGCTCAGTTTAGCTCCAAACAGCTCCAAACCACCTGCCTGGATGTTTCTACTAATCCTGAAGAGCTTGATTAGCTGATTCAACTGTGTTTACTTAGGGTTGGAGCTAAACTCTCCAGGACACCCCTGGTCTAAACTGTTTAAGTGATTTTCAGGCATTTTGATTTTTGTAGATGAATGTTACTCACCTCAGTCTCTCGAGTTTACAGTGTGAATGGTTCAGTATATCACATAAGTGTTTCACTCCTTTGTTTTTTAGTTTATTCCCACTGAGGTCCAGTTCTCTCAGGTGTGAAAGGTTTAAACACAGAGCTGAAGTCAGGTTGAGATACTGTTTCTCTGTAACATTGCATCTACACAGCCTGAAGAGAGAAATGGGCCTAGATCCATGATGAATCCATGAAGTTAAGGATTTGGGTGTCTTGTCTGACAGTAATTTGCCATTTTAAAAGCACTATGCATAAAAAATTATATATATGCTGTACATATAAAATGTAACCAAGGAAATAAGCCTGACTATATTGTAATTCAGTAAATGTGTGGATATTTAATGGCAGTTAATCTAAGGAAATGGACATTTATAAATGTATATTCACATGCAGAAATGTAGATAAATGTGAATACACACTTCAGTTTTTCCAATCTGCACTGTGGATTTTCCAAAAGACGACATATCTTCTTCATTCCTGAGTTCCCTAGTTTATTGCCACTCAGATCCAACTCTTTCAGGTTTGAAGGGTTTAAATTAAACGCTGAAGCCAGAGCACTACAACCTTCTTCTGTAATCTTGTTATTATTCAGCCTGCAAAGAAAGAAAACAGACAGAAAATGTTTTGTAGTTTGCAGTCTTAATTCCTTCTCACTTTATTATTGTCATCTTTGAGTCACTGTTGATAAAAGCATCTGCTAAATTAATAAATGCAAAATATTAATCTTAACCAGTTATTTAAAATACAGTATAAACAATGTTACATTGTAAATATACTGTGCTACAAAGTATATTTGAAAAAAGTTAAATACTCACTGAAGTGTGCTGAGTTTACAGTGTTTATCCCTCAGTAGAGCAGCAAGCTGCTTTACTCGTGTGTCTCCTAGTTCACATTCACTCAGATTCAAAACTCTCAGGAGTAAGGGGTTTTCACCCTGAATTTCAGTCACATAATGACAGGCTTCAACTGCATCTGGACTCAAAAACCTACAGAAGAGAATATGAAGCTGGATTCAATTAAATTATATAAAATATTACTTAAAAGCTCAGTTTCTTTTTATCTTGAAACCACTTTACCTTTGATTTGACAAATTCTTTTGCATATTGTATTACTAAAAAAATCTATATAAATAACTATTTCATCATGTCTCACCTCAATTTTTTCAGTTTACAGTTTGGATCCTGTAGTAAATCATTGAGCTCCTTCACTCCTGATTGTCCAGGATCATTTCCTGTGAGATCCAGCTCTATCAGGTGTAAAGGGTTTGATCTCAGAGCTGAAGCCAGAGCTTTATATCCTTCCTCTGTAACACTACAGCTTGATAGTCTACAGAAAAAAATATATATAAAAATGTATTAGCTGATTAATATCACTGCAAAAACAGAATTCACCATCTGAGAGACTCATGTCTTTTTCGTTTACTACAGTAATATTGTAACAAAGGAGAATGTTATTATCAAAATAAAGCAATGGCTCATTTAACTCACCTGAGTTTTTCCAGGGTGCAGTTTGTATTTTCTAATCCGTTCTGGAGTTTTTTCACTCCTGAATCCTGCAGATTATTGTTGCTTATGTCAAGCTCTTTCAGACAGGTGTTTGTTCTCAAGATTGTAGCTAGAGCTGAACAGCTTTCCTCTGGCAGATTACAATTACGTAGCCTAAAATGTTGAACAGGAGTATGGTTTTTGCAAACACAAAGATGCCAACATTCAATGAAAATTACTGAAAATTATTGTGTTTCGGTCACTGTATGATTTACCTGATTTTATTAAGACACACTTTAAATGCACAATAATAAAAGAAAACAATACTCACTGAAGTTTGGCGAGTTTACAGTGTTTATCCTGTAGTAGAACAGCAATATGTTTCACTTTTGAGTCTCTTACTTTATGTCCACTCAGATTTAGCTCTCTTAGGAATAACGGGTTATTATGGAGAACTCTAGTTAGATATTGACATGTTTTCTTTGCAGCAGGAGTTTGTAACAACCTTGAGACAGGGGAAGAATACTGATATTATCTGCCCTCTAATAATTTTTTTGGTAACACTTTACAATAAGGTTCATTAGTTAAACATTAGTTAATGTATTAACTAACATGAACTGACCATTTATTACTGTATTTACTAATCTTCGTTAACATTAGTTAATGAAAATACAGTTGTTCATTGTTTGTTCATGTTAGTTCACAGTGCGTTAACGAATGTTAACAAGATTTTAATAATGTATTAGTAAATGTTGAAATTAACATTAATAAAGATTAATAAATGCTATAGAAGTGCAGTTCATTATTAGTTCATGTTAACTAATGTAGTTAACTAATGTTAACTAATGAACCTTATTGTAAAGTGTTACCATTTTTTAACAACTGTACATTACCTCCTACAATAGTAGAAGGATAATCTATAAATAGTACACCAAATAGCATGAAAAAAAGTGAAACATTTCTGATGAATGGTCTATTCATACATCGTAAGCATTTTATCATAAGAGTCACATTTATTTGCAGTACACATTTAAAATGATTGAGTACAGAAAGTCCTTAAAAAATGCTAGATCTACTTATTTTTCAAATCTCTTAGAAGAAAACAAACACAACCCTAGGTATTTATTTGATACAGTGGCTAAATTAACGAGAAATAAAGCTTAAACTTCTGATGTTTCCAAACAGCACAGCAGCAATGACTTTATGAACTTCTTTACTTGCAAGATTGATAATATTAGAGAGAAAATTATAACCATGCAACAGTCTACTACAGTATCGTGTCAGACTTTGCATTGTAGTGTCCCTGAGGAAAAATTCCATTCATTCGTTGCTTTAGGACATGAAGAATTGCCTAAACTTGTTAAATCATCAAAATCAACAACATGTATGTTAGACCCTATACTGACTAAGCTATTGAAAGAGATGCTTCCAGAGATCATAGATCCTCTTTTTAATATTGTTAATTCATCTTTATCACTAGGATACGTACCGAAACCTTTTAAGCTGGCTATTATTAAACCTCTTATTAAAAAACCACAACTTGATCCTAGAGAATTAGTCAATTACAGGCCGATCTCGAATCTACCTTTTCTGTCAAAAATACTAGAAAAGGCAATATCATCGCAACTACATTCCTTCTTGGAAAGAAATGGTATCTGTGAGAATTTCCAGTCAGGATTTAGACCATACCATAGTACTGAGACTGCTCTCATTAGAGTTACAAATGATTTGCTCTTATCATCAGATCGTGGTTCTATCACTAATATGTTACTAGATCTCAATGCTGCTTTTGACACTATTGACCACAACATTCTTTTGAATAGACTTGAAATTTATGTTGGCATTAGTGGAATTGCATTGGCATAGTTCAAATCTTACTTATCTGACCGTTATCAGTTTGTAGTAGTAAATGAAGAGATGTCATATCAATCACAAGTTCAATATGGAGTACTGCAAGGCTCAGTACTAGGACCGTTGCTTTTCACTCCGTACATGCTACCCTTGGGAGATATCATTAGGAAGCATGCCGTTAGTTTTCACTGTTACGCTGATGATACTCAGCTCTATATTTCTTCGAGTCCTGACAAAACATACCAATTCACAAAATTAACGGAATGCATAGCTGACATAAAAAATTGGATTACCAGTAATTTCTTACTACTAAATTCAGAAAAAACAGAGATTCTAATTTTTGGACCAAAAACTTCTTCACGTAATAACCTAGAATACTGTCTAACACTTGATGGCTGCTCTGTTAAAGGGGACCTATTATGCAAAATTCACTTTTGCATGGTGTTTGGACATAAATGTGTGTTGGCAGTGTGTGTACACAACTACCCTATAATGATAAAAATCCACCCATTCCTTTTTTTTTTAAATCCCCTTAAATCATAAGCAGTGTCTCAGAACAAGCCATTTCCAGATCCCTGGCAGTGTGACGTCACATTAGCCACAGGCCCCGCCCACAAATGTTGACAGACACAGCCGTTTTAACATAGAACCGTCCTGAGCAAGTTCACAGCAAGTTTACACAGTCCGCCATTGCTGCACTGACGAGAATGTCTCCCAAGCGTTTTAGGTGTTCTGTAGCTGGATGGATTAATCCACATAGCTCTCTCCATTTACTCCCTCAATCTGAGCCGCTGAAGACGAGGTGGGTTAATTTTGTTTTTGAAGAAAATGCTCCCTCAACTCTACCGAAATTTGTTTATGTCTGCGCGAATTATTTCACACCGGACTGCTTTGTGAAGAATGTCAATACAAAGGGACAATACAAAACATACAGTCTCCAGAGTGATACTGGATACGGCAGTAATAAAGGTGAGGGCACTTTATTACAGTTCATCGGAGTTGATTTACGGATGTAAAGTTTACCAGTTTATTAAGCACCACCGAAAAGGCATAATGTCTTTATATATTTGTTTACTGTTAGTTGTAACGATCGTTTATGTGTACTTCGCTGTGTATCTTGATGATACACAGAGAGAGAGAGTTTATGGATAATATTTAATGCACACTTGCACTGTGTTTTAAACTCTTACAGTGATTTTCTAGAGTGAAAATGGATGCTTCATATTTTATGTGAAGTACAATAAACGTTATAAATCTCATCGGTAAACTGGCTTGTACTAATATAGTGTATAAAAACAAGAAGACAATATAAGTTATAACCGTAATTGAACTAAACTATACCTGTTCTATCTCCATGCAGCATGTCTTCGCAGTTTCTGACATTATAGTGCATCCTGATTGAATCCTGACAGGGGAGAATGAGCTCTTGAAGCTCCACCCTCTTAGGCCGAGCGCAGCAGCTCATTTGCATTTAAAGGGCACAGACTGAAACAGCGCGTTTTTGCTCAACCTCAAAAAGTGGCAATTTTAACGTTATAAAAAATTATCTGCGGGGTATTTTGAGCTAAAACTTCACATACACACTCTGGGGACATCAGAGACTTATTTTACATCTTGTAAATGGGGGCATAATAGGTCCCCTTTAAGTCTTCGTCATCAGTTAGGAACCTGGGTGTGCTCTTTGATACCAATCTTTCATTTGAAAGCCATGTTTCTAGCATCTGTAAAACTGCATTCTTCCATCTTAAAAAAATATATCTAAACTACGACATATGCTCTCAATGACAAATGTGGAACAGTTAGTTCATGCGTTCATGACCTCAAGGTTAGATTACTGTAACACTCTGCTGGGTGGTTGTTCCGCTCGCCTGTTAAACAAACTACAGCTGGTCCAAAACGCAGCAGCTAGAGTTCTTACTAGAACTAGGAAGTATGACCATATTAGCCCAGTTCTGTCAACACTGCATTGGCTCTCTATTCAACATCATATAGATTTTAAAATCTTGCTACTTACCCACAAAGCACTAAATGGTTTAGCTCCCCAGTACCTGAGTGAGCTCTTAATGCATTATAGTCCTTCACATCTATTGCGATCTCAGAATTCTGGACAGTTGATAATACCTAGAATATCAAAATCAACTGCAGGTGGTCGATCCTTTTCCTATTTAGTACCTAAACTTTGGAACAGTCTTCCTATCACTGTTCAGGAAGCGGACACATTCTGTCGGTTTAAATCTAAACTAAAAACACATCTGTTTAAACTTGCATACACATAAACCATTATCTATTTCTATAATTCAAATCATGTAAATTGTTAGGCTGCATAGATTAGGTCAGCCAGAACTGGGATCATTTCCCATAACACCTGATGTACTCGCTACATCATAAGAAGAATGACTACGCTAATATTAGTCTCTCCCTGTTTATCCCGAGGTTTGCCGCAGCCTGCCAGATCCAGGCCGTATCCAGATGAGATGAAGGACCTGCATCTAGACATGATGATAACGCAGCCCTGAAGTGTCAACTAAACTTTCCCTTGCGAAGGCCTCCTTCCCTTTCCTTTCCCTATGTACAGATAAAACGTTATCAAAATTATTCCAGTTCGCATAGATCCACCGACACATCTAATTCTGTATTATGCGGACCAGACAGGTAAATTAAAAATACCAAGCTTCTGCACACATACACACTCAAACATGCAAACCTACAGACTAAACACGTAAAATGAACAGCAAGAATGCATTAAAGCTATTCGGTTTTCAGCAGGAAAGATGTCATTTAAGCGGCCCCTAAAGTAATAATTAACAATTTTTACAACGGTAGTGATTCAATCAAAAACCAACTTTAGCTTGATAATAATTTTCCTATTATTACTGTGAAGCTGCTTTGAAACAATATGTATTGTGAAAAGCGCTATATAAATAAAGATGACTTGACTAGTGATATAACAAATAGAGCACTGTTGCTGAAATCGTCCTGTCTGTTGTTTATATATATATATGCAAGTAATTGTTTTTTACCTATAGGGATGCATTGACATGTAATTCCCTGTCAAGGGAACTCGTGCTGCATCAATTGACACTGTGGAAAGCTCTGCGTGATTGCGTTGTGAAGCACGTGTGAAATCAGTCCAATGGCGTGACAAGACATCAGAGGCGGGTGACGTTACATCCAGAAAACTATAAAGTATGACCAAACAGTGCAGCGCTAGCTTCTGTGTCTTCAGATAGCACTATATTCCATGTATCCTTCCTTCCACAACACAGGAAGTTCCTGAGGTTCGCTTTCGGGGGCAAAGCGTACAAATATTGGGTTGTTCCATTCAGTCTAGCTTTATCACCCCGCACTTTCACCAAATATATGGATGCAGCACTGGTACCGTTGTGTCTGCAGGGCATCCGCATTCTAAACTTTCTAAACTTTCTCTCCCCGGTGTCATGTGACTCGTTAGTGTTACAAGGTCTCAGGTGTGAATGGGGAGCAGGTGTGTTAAATTTGGTGTTATCGCTCTCACTCTCTCATACTGGTCACTGGAAGTTCAACATGGCACTCTCTGAGGATCTAAAAAAAAAGAATTGTTGCTCTACATAAAGATGGCGTAGGCTATAAGAAGATTGCCAAGACCCTAAGAACTGAGCTGCAGCATGATGGCCAAGACCATACAGCGGTTTAACAGGACAGGTTCCACTCAGAACAGGCCTCGCCATGGTCGACCAAAGAAGTTGAGTGTACGTGCTCAGCGTCATATCCAGAGGTTGTGTTTGGGAAGTAGACGTATGATTGCTGCCAGCATTGCTGCAGAGGTTGAAGGGGTGGGGGCTCAGCCTGTCAGTGCTCAGACCATACGCCGCACACTGCATCAAATTGGTCTGCATGGCTGTCGTCCCAGAAGGAAGCCTCTTCTAAAGATGATGCACAAGAAAGCCCGCAAACAGTTTGCTGAAGACAAGCAGACTAAGGACATGGATTACTGGAACCATGACCTGTGGTCTGATGAGACCAAGATAAACTTGAACATTTTCACTTAGGGGTGTAATCACTTTTGTGGCCAGCAGTTTAGACATTAATGGCTGTGTGTTGAGTTATTTTGAGGGGACAGCAAATTTACACTGCTTATACAAGCTGTACACTCACTACTTTACATTGTAGCAAAGTGTCATTTCTTCAGTGTTGTCACATGAAAAGATATAATAAAATATTTACAAAAATGTGAGGGGTGTACTCACTTCTGTGAGATACTGTATTACTGCAGTTTCCAACAGAAATTAACACTAGAGGCAGTAAAACAGCAAGCACTTTTAATCGTTTTCATACACAGTTATGATTATAGGGTCAGATTATGGATTATTAAAGACTTGTTTTCACGTCTCCTTACACAATATTATGTTATGATCTCAAAACACTTTTTACCAAAGTGCATGATTTGTAAACAAATACATTTTGGACTTTGCATCGCTTAACCAGCTCCATATGTTTTGCTTTTCTGACATAACAAGCTTGTTCGGTAGCTCAGCTGGTAAGGAATTGTAATTAGATGCGGAAGCCTTGGGTACGAATCCTGTGAAAGACGAGTCACGGTAAAAGAGCTCAAAGATGAGAAATTGAAAAAAAGCTAAAATGCCATGATTACGAATGCTTTTTATGTCACATTTGCTTTTGTTAACACTATCGGGTAGGTTTAGGTGTAGTGTTGGTGGTGCATTACTTTAAAACGTAATGGAGCATTACACTTTTAGCGCCACTCACCAGACATTTTAAATCAGAACTGCGGTGACACGTTTAAAACCAATGTAAAAACATACTATATTCACGTTCATCTGTTTGAGAAAAAAACTGAACACACTTTTAGCGCCACTCAGTGGACATTTCACATTGAAACTGTCACGAAACGTATATGGCGCTACGTATTTTCGTAGCGCCACAGGTTCCCCACAGGTACGTTTTTCTAATGAGACTGGGCTGACATTAACTGCCTGGAAATGATGGCTGTCTTTCTTGCTCTCACAAATTTCCTCCCAGGTCTCAGGGGCCACTATGTCCTTGTCCACTCAGACAACACATCAGTGATTGCCTACATAAATCACCAGGGGGGTTTGCACTAGAGGTCTGCTACCTGACCCGAGCCCGACAGGTCCTGAAGATCTTGCAGGTTTTGGGTCGGGTTCGGGTTAAGGTTTCATGAATAGCTTCGGGTTTGTGACTGAGAAAAACTATATAGGCTATATAAGATTTGCGTGCCATTTGCAGTGTTGTGGCCGAAATAGCATGCGAGTTTGGGAGCACATTTATTTAAAATTTATATATTAACAGAACTGTTTTGCGCATGTGCTCCCGCTCTAGCGTGCTCTTTCGGTCACAACGCATTACACGGCACTCAAACCTTTAGCTATGAGTGTGATAAGACAAAAAATTACTGAGGGAAAACTTATTACAGTGCCAAATGCAGGGAAAGCTGCACTACAAATTCTACCAAATAATAGGGAAAATATTCATCAGACACAGTCACTCCTCGTGTTTGCTGCATAACAGATGAGCCAGGGTGTAGCACAAAATTATACACAAACTACAAAATTACTACGCAATAATGTGTGTGTGAAGTGAATGTGTCATGATCCCAGCCTGTGTTCCCCTGTCTTGTGGACTTTTGTTGTATTTCCTGTCCTAGTGCCATGTTTTGTAGTCCTTTGTAGTTTTTCTAGTTTAGTTATCTGATTGTTCCCAGGTGTTTCTTGTTTGCCAATCACCCCTTGTGTATATATACCCCAGTGTTTCTCATGTTCTTTGGTGTTGTCCTACTCAGCTGTATCGTGTGCATTTGTTTTAGTTCTTGTTGTTCCCTGTTATGGATTAACCAGTTCATTGTCTGGACTCTTGTGTTCTCTGCCTGGATTTACCTCTGTTGTTTTGTTTAAATAAACTCTTAAACTGCATCTGGATCCAACGTGCCATCTTCTAAAACAGCCACGTTACACCAGAACACCAGACCTCACATGGATCCAGCAGTGAGACTTATGCAGGACTATGTACTGGACTTCATCGAGCTGGCTCATTTGACAAACTTGGACACGGTATGTCTCATGATTTTTTTTAGAGGGGGGCTATCCGAGCCACTCAGTTAAGTCATGCCACTACATGACCCTCATTGGACGTTAGAATTTTATATTGACTTGGCACTGCAACTGAGCGGCTCAGCATTTACTGTAGGAGTTGTGGAGGAGGAACCCGACATTCCTGCTGTACCAGCCACACAAGCCAAGATGGCCGCCATTCCAGAGCCTCTCCCTAAGATGGCCGCCACTCCAGAGCCTCTTTCCAAGATGGCCGCCACTCCAGAGCCTCGTCATGTCTCAGCAGATCTTCCAGAGCCTCGTCACGTCTCCGCAGATCTTCCAGAGCCTCGTCGCATCTCCGCAGATCTTCCAGAGCCTTGTCACGTCTCCGCAGATCTTCCAGAGCCCTCTCCAGCCCGTGAGTTCACGCCTGAGCCCTCAGCCAATATGGCTGCCACACCTGAGCCCTCAGCCAAGATGGCTGTCACGCCTGAGCCCTCAGAGATTGCAGCGCTGGCCATTATAGCCACAGCCATTTGCTGTGCGTGGGCTGCGCACACATCCGCTCCACTCCATGAATCAGCTCCAGTCCATGAATCCGATCCAGAGACCGCTCCCGTCCATGAATCCTTTCCTGAGTTTATTCCAGTCCATGAAGTCATTACAGAGCCCGGTTCAGTCCTCGAGTGTTTTGCTGAGCTCGTTTCAGTCCATGAGGTCATTCTAGAGCCCGCTTCAGTCCACGAATCCTCTCCTGAGCTTACTCTAGTTCATAAAGTCATTGCTGAGCCTGACTCTGATCCTGAGCCTGTTCTCATCTATAAGTCTGTTCCTGAGCCTGAGTCTGTTCCTGAACCCAAGTCTGTTTCTGAGCCTGAGCTTGAGCTTGAGTCTGTTCCTGAGTCTGTCTCTGAGCCTGTTCTCATCTACGAATCTGTTCCTGAGCCTATTTGCGTCTACAAATCTGTTCCTGAGCCTATTCCTGAGGTTGTTTCTGAGCCTGTTCGAGTCCACGGGTCTGATCCTGTTTCTGAGACTGTTCATGAATTTGTGCACTCTGTACCTATACCCGTCCACGAAATTGACACCAAGCTTACTCCAGAATCTGTATGCCTTGTCAGCTTTGAGAGGTTTGCTTGGCCCTGGTTTGCTGCTGATTCGCCTTGGGAGTTTCTGATTCCATCTACTAGGCTCTGGTGGTCATCTGCTCCACCGTGGGGGTCTTCAAGCCCGTCTACACTGCTGTGGTGGTCATCTGCTCCGCTGTGGGGGTCTTCAAGCCCATCTGTACTGCTGTGGTGGTCGTCTGCTCCACCGTGGGGGTCTTCAAGTCCGTCTGCACTGCTGTGGTGGTCATCTGCTCCACCGTGGGGGTCTTCAAAGCCCGCCGGCTCCGCCCAGGTCCGCCTATGCCCCACGGCCCATCTGGATCCAACGTGCTATCTTCTAAAACAGCCACGGTACAGAATGACTGTAATGAGCATAACGCAAATCAAATAGTCACGCTGCTGTCTCTCAGAAATCAGAGCTTTATCAAGAGTACATCATAAACATTTTCTACTATTTGATATATTTAAATGTTTCAAACCTTGTACGATAAGATGCACAAGTGTAAACTCTATGAATGAAATGAGCATGCACAGTATGTTCGTAAATCAAATAGATGCGTTTCTTTTGTGTTTCTCAGAAATTAGCTTTGTCAAGAGCAAGCTACTTTCATCTAAAACTACCTACATAATACATATTTTGTATTATTTGATATGTGTATTTAAATCTTCCTGTGGTCCCAAGGAAAGATGCTTTCACTCAGGTGCCAAAATCAGGGAGCAGCAGGCTGAGGCCCAGGGAATGGAGTCTCTACCCTGAGGTGGTGATGCAGATATGGAGGGTGTTCAGCCAGGCACAAGTGGATCTGTTTTCGTCTCAAGAGATGTCTCACTGTCCATTCTGGTTCTTCCTTATGCATCTAGCTCCTCTAGGACTGGATGCTATGGTTCAGACATGGTCGAAGCTACGTCTGTATGCTTTTTCCCCAATCACCTTGCTACCAGAAGTTCTGGAAAGAGTTTGCTGGGACAAGGTCTGTCTTATCTTGATTGCCCCATGATGGCCGGGCAGAGTATGGTTTTCAGATTTTGTGTCTCTCCTCGACAGATTCCAGTCAGCAGAGACCTTCTATTCCCAGGCGGGGGGCTCAATATTCCACCAATGCCCAGAACTGTGGAAACTGTGGGCGTGGCCTCTGACGGGACCCATCTCATAAGTTCTGGTCTCTTAACTGAGGTTGTTGAGACCATTCTTCACTCCAGAGCTCCATCCACAAAGGAAATTTTATGCCCTGAAGTGGAAAGTATTCACATATACCCCTTTTCCACAAAGGCAGTTTGAGTGCTGGTTCAGAGCCAGAGCCTAACTTCAAATCAGTTCTTTGTCTTTCAACACTCAAAGCACCAGCTCTGAACCAGGAAAAGTGATTCGTAAGTAGTACCAAAACATTGCTGGTCTAGAAGTAAGAAACTTGTGACTGCCATTTTTGAAATAGCAGCTAATCGAGCTAATAGCAGCTCGATTGTAATCTCTGTCTATACAAATTACGGCGAGCCATGTTTGAATGCCGATGTAGGTTTGCAAAGCCATGAGCATCGATAGTAACGAAACGTCCGCCATTGTTGATGGAAGGCTTGTTCAAGATGCATCGAAGCTGCGTGGACCAATTGGCATATGACATCGGAGTGCAGCGGGTCCGCGGGAGCGTTTGTAGAGCATATGACTCCTTGTGCTTTTGGATCGCTCTCACAGTGCTTTGGTGTCGTGCAACGATCGGTCTGTGCGGCTCAGATGCATCTCGAACAAGCTTGGTTTGTTTGTGTTTAGCACTGCAACACTAGCGTTGCTGTGAAAGATGAGACGTATACACATTCCAAAACAGTTGGAAAAGGTAGCAATAAGAGGCCAGAAAAGTTAAATGTACATATAAGGAACAGCTGGAGGACCAATTTGCAACTTATTAGGTCAATTGGCAACATGATTGGGTATAAAAAGAGCCTCTCAGAGTGGCAGTGTCTCTCAGAAGTCAAGATGGGCAGAGGATCACCAATTCCCCCAATGCTGTGGCGAAAAATAGTGGAGCAATATCAGAAAGGAGTTTCTCAGAGAAAAATTGCAAAGAGTTTGAAGTTATCATCATCTACAGTGCATAATATCATCCAAAGATTCAGAGAATCTGGAACAATCTCTGTGCGTATGGGTCAAGGCCGGAAAACCATACTGGATGCCCGTGATCTTCGGGCCCTTAGACGGCACTGCATCACATACATGAATGCTACTGTAATGGAAATCACAACATGGGCTCAGGAATTTGTCGGTGAACACAATCCACCGTTCCATTCGCCGTTGCCGGCTAAAACTCTATAGGTCAAAAAAGAAGCCATATCTAAACATGATCCAGAAGCGCAGGCGTTTTCTCTGGGCCAAGGCTCATTTAAAATGGACTGTGGTAAAGTGGAAAACTGTTCTGTGGTCAGACGAATCAAAATTTGAAGTTCTTTTTGGAAAACTGGGACGCCATGTCATCCGGACTAAAGAGGACAAGGACAACCCAAGTTGTTATCAGCGCTCAGTTCAGAAGCCTGCTTCTCTGATGGTATGGGGTTGCATGAGTGCGTGTGGCATGGGCAGCTTACACATCTGGAAAGGCACCATCAATGCTGAAAGGTATATCCAAGTTCTAGAACAACATATGCTCCCATCCAGATGTCGTCTCTTTCAGGGAAGACCTTGCATTTTCCAACACGACAATGCCAGACCACATACTGCATCAGTTACAACATCATGGCTGCGTAGAAGAAGGATCCGGGTACTGAAATGGCCAGCCTGCAGTCCAGATCTTTCACCCATAGAAAACATTTGGCGCATCATAAAGAGGAAGATGCGACAAAGAAGACCTAAGACAGCTGAGCAAATAGAAGCCTGTATTAGACAAGAATGGGACAGCATTCCTATTCCTAAACTTGAGCAACTTGTCTCCTCAGTCCCCAGACGTTTGCAGACTTTTATAAAAAGAAGAGGGGATGCCACACAGTGGTAAACATGGCCTTGTCCCAACTTTTTTGAGATGTGTTGATGCCATGAAATTTAAAATCAACTTATTTTTCCCTTAAAATGATACATTTTCTCAGTTTAAACATTTGACATGTCATCTATGTTGTATTCTGAATAAAATATTGAAATTTGAAACTTCCACATCATTGCATTCCTTTTTTATTCAGAATTTGTACAGTGTCCCAACTTTTTTGGAATCGGGTTTGTAGCACCCGGTTCGTACTGGTGGAAAAGGGGTATTCCTAGTGTAGTGGTCGTCAGCTGGACCCAGTTAACTGCCCTGTTGGTACAGTGCTAGAGTTCCTGCAAGAGCGATTCACTGCAGGGTTATCCCGTCCAATGTAAAGGTCTATGTGGTGGCCATAGCTGCTTACCACATTCCTTTGGGTGGAATGTCTTTAGGGAGAGACCTGTTGGTAGCACGTTTCCTCCATGGTACATTAAGGCTGAGGCTTGCAGTACGCACTAGGGTACTGGCTTGGGATCTGGCCTTGGCTCCCTTTGAGCCTATGGAAGTTTTTGAAGAGTTTTTGACTCTTAAAGCATTGTTCCTCCTGGCTATCACATCTCTTAAAAGAATAGGATATTTGCAAGCCCTGTCAGTTGCCCCTTTATGCTTGGAATTTGTACCTGGCATGGTGAAAGTTTTTCTTCATCCGAGACCTGGTTATGTTCCCAAGGTCCCCACTAATGTGGCTAGATCTATTGTATTACAAGCCTTCTGTCGTCCTCCCTTCTGGGACGCTGACCAGGAAAGAAATAATCTGCTTTGTCTAGTTTGAGCTTTAGATGCTTATGTCCACAGAGCTGCCCTGTGGCATAAGTCAGAGCAACTTTTCTTCTGTTTTGGGCCACCCAGGAAGGGGTCCCCAGTGTCAAAGCAGAGAATGAGCAAGTGGATAGTTGAGGCTGTCTCTCTTGCTTATGAGTCGGCCAGGCAACCTTCCCCTCTGTCAGTCCGAGCCCACGCTACCAAGAGTATGGCTACTTTAGTGAATAGCCAGGGTGACTTGAGGATCACAGTGGGGCATAACCTGCCGAGTCAATCTCCGTGGGTCCCCCAATGCTCTTGCACACCGCAAGCTGTGGAACTTCCGGTTGAACCCGCTGGTCCTTCTCATGGAGGGCCAGCTGTCTCATTTAGGGCTCCTCTGGACAATCAGATGTCGATCGCGGCATCAGAGGGTGAGCTGAAGTTCTCTGGAGATGACAACTCAGCTGCATTACCCCCTTCAGGGAGAGTAGCGTTGCCTCGAGTGGAGCCCTAGAAGTTGGACGACTGGTATCTCGGGGTGGCCCAGGCTGGTTCCCAGCCCCCTGTCCCAGTGTCATTCTTTCCAGAAGTGCATGAGGAGGTTACTAGATCATGGACGGTGCCTTTCTCTGCATCGGTCTGGTACCTCCTCCCCCCTTACTACCCTTGATGGTGGGGCAGCCAAGGGGTACATGGTGATCCCCCCGGTGGAGCGAGCTGTTGCGATACAATTGTGTCCAAAGAGCACTGCCACCTGGAGGGGTAACCCACATCTCCCATCCAAGGCCTGTAGTTCTCGTCCGTTCTTATGGCGAAGGCTTACAAAGCCGCTGGACAGGCTGCCTCTGCCTTGCACGCCATGGCTCTCCTGCAAGTATATCAAGTCAAGACACTAAAAGAGCTGCACAAGGGTAGTTCTGACCCAGGGCTGATGCAGGAGCTGCGCACAGCGACTGACCTCACCCTATCCCCCTGTCTTATAGGCAGAAATCACAGTTCTACTGGTGCTATAGAGCCAGTCCCTCCAGGCGATATGAAGTCAGGGTTCTACAGCCCCTACTTCATTGTACCCAAGAAAGGGGGTGGGTTACGGCCAATCTTGGACCTGCAAATTTTAAATCGGGAGCTTCACAAGCTCCTGTTCAAAATGTTGATGCAGATACGCATTTTCGACTGCATCCATCCCCAAGATGGTTTTGCAGCAATCGACCTGAAGGATGCATACTTTCATGTCTCGATTCTCCCTTGACACAGACCGTTCCTATGCTTTGCATTCAAGGGGCAGGCATACCAGTACAAAGTCCTCCCCTTCAGGCTGTCCCCGTTGCATCGCATCTTTACAAAGGTCACGGAGGCCTCTTCGAACCGCTGCAGTCTGCTGAGCTGCGGAGCTGAAAATTCTGTCAATAAAGACAATGCTCTTAACTGCGCCAGCTTCCATCAAGAGGGTAGTGGACCTGTAAGCATTTTTGGTCAACGAATCGTGCCTAATTCTCACATTATTGGATATGTGCCTAAGATTCCCACCCCCTTGGGTTAAGAGCTCACTCTACCAGGAGTGTTGTTTCCTCTTGGGCATTGGAGCATGGCTCCTCGCTGACAGACATATGTAGAGCTGTGGGCTGGGCGACACCCGACACCTTTGCTAGGTTTTATAGCCTTCGTGTAGAGCCAGTGTCCTCCCTGCGGGCAGGATGTGGATTCCACAGCGTCCCTTTCCCCGTTAACTCCCTCAAGTCGGAGGTATCACCGGCGATACCACCTCGGTTTTTTCTTACCAGTGTGAAAGAGACTCAAAATACTCTGTCAGTGTTGCACATACAATTAAGAGTTATACACCATTTTAATCTGTGAAATATCTTCTTTTATTTGTGTACACTCAGATTAAAAACAAAATGTTGTGCTTTTTGTAAAATAAAGAAAACTAACATGATGCGTGATCTGTCGTCTCCCTCTGAACGAATCTGATCGTTCTCAGAAAATGAACTGTAACTTAATGAATACTAATCACAAAAAAATGAGACTTATGTCTAAAGAAACGTTGAAATGTCAGGTTTTAAATCGTGTAAGTCAAATCGAAAACAAAAATTCTCTGTTTATGTAATCTGTATGAAAAGAGAGCCATGTCAGACGCCCGTGATTCAGCTCATTATCCGCTAATGCGGCCACGCCCACGGAGCGAGCGCTAGTCAGACGCAAATTCTGAGGCAATACATGTATACATCGTCTCAATTGTGTATTTATTGTCTTGAAAAGTGTTTATCTGTATGTTATAGGCATGATTAGTGATCTCTGGAAGCCTCTGTTAGTTCCTGGAATGTCACATGATATGCCTGTTCTTCTTTAGAGTAATTTGTGGACTAAAGGTGTACAGAGCGCCCTCCGGCTGCAAGTATGAATTGAAAACACAGTATCCAGTGCTCATAGTGATGACAATAAATATTGAATAAATATTACTCCTCTGTATAGAAAATTGACATAAACATGAGAATCCATCAATATTTCTCCAAATGTGCATGCTTTTAAGCTAAAAGGCTATATGAAATGCCATAGAGGTAACATGAATGTTCAGATGCTTTGCATCACAGAAATACATTTTATTTTAAAGTATATAATAGAAAACCATTATTTTAAATTGTAATAATATTTCACAGTATTGCTGTTTTTTCTGTATGTTTGATATACACCATGATGAGCTTGAGACATGTTCACAGAGAGTTTTTTCACATTGCCTACCTGACTGAAAGAGCTCATTGTTATGCAGGTCATTATAGGTCATTATGCGAATCCTTTGTCTTCTCAGGTGTGAATCACAGCATTATTCATGAAGATTCACGCCTCAATGCATACTGTGTTTCTTGACAAAAAGTGTCTTACAAAATTTAAATATCTATATTGTTTTATATGAACGAGTAGGCAGGATAATTTTTACATAATTTTGAAGCAAAAACTCTAGTCTACAACCTCCAATACCCAGAAGTCTTGTGAACACAGATTTATTTATTTTTTTTTGTTTTTTTTTTTTTGGTCTTATTTCAGTGACTTAAGTTTTTTGTTTTTTCAAAAAACAAACATGTACATACATGTTCCTCACATATTATGGTAGCCTAGTTTGTGCTGAATACAGTGTAATGACACTTTTGTCATTAATATGTTTATGAACAACTGAAAAAAGCACAAATGTCAAGGCATGTCAAAACTTCTCCAGGGCCCAAAAATCCTCAGACCCCAGAGGGTTAAAGGGCATGCTTTCCCAGTGTTACTGTTACTCTTACTGTTTGGGTCAAGCGGAACAACAGTAATAGACTCTCTCCGCATAAGCCCTGTCCTATCTTCCACCCTAGTAGGTGCGGGGGGATCAGGTGGCTTACTAGGGGCGCTGGAAGGGGGCAGCAATAGTGGCGTTTTGTTAGGGAACCCAATTCGACAGTATGTTCCGAAGTGACATCAAACGTGACCGACTGAAAGGGAAAGTCTCGGTTGTGTATGTAACCCTAGTTCCCTGAAGGAGGGAACGGAGATGTCACGTTCCATCGCCACAGTTGCTTGTACTACCGCTGAACCAGTGTGACTGTATTACAAATGTTGTGTTGGTTTAATGGGAAATAAAAAAAATACTTTATTATATATATATTGAATTATGTTCATTTATATAATAATGGTTATCCTGATGAATCATTATAATGCTAAAGAGGGTAATAAAGCAGACTTCAAACATACATAAGAATGAAATCAAATTGAAATTTTTTTAGCATGTAATGAACAAAAAACTGAAAAAAAAAAAACTGCACATATGATACAAGGACAGGGAGAGAAGTCCAACTAATCAGAGATTCTCTGGTGCATGCAAATATACTAAACTACTTTTGAATGATATTCTTGTGGAAATTCATTCTCCTCTATTTAAGCACAAGGATAATCCAAATAAACTATTGAACACAGTTAGATTTATTAGTTGTTTTCTTGTCTTTAAAAGGAACTCTTTGTTCAAAACAAATCATGCATTTTATCAATAATTTTAATCGTATGACAGATAATAGTTTTTATTTGATGGAAAGGTATTTAATGATAATGTTAAAGATAACTGATCTCTGAAAAGTAGAAAAATATATGCAGAAAAAAGACATAATATTAATGGAGATTTAAATTTATTTTGTTGGTAGGCAAGTCATCCCAGATTTGGATAGTGCAACAGGAATCATTTGTTCCTGTGTAAAATATTCACATTTGATGTGAAAGGGACTTTAGTCATTTCAAAGCTTTTATAAATGTCTTTAAGGTTTAATTATATTTTAGCTAAATTGTTTTAAAACGACTGCACTTTATTTATTAATTAATTAATTAATTAGAAAACACTCACATCAGTGTCTTTAGTTTACAGTTTGGATCCAGCAGTAAATCATTGAGCACATTCACTCCTGATTGTCCAGGATCATTTCCTGTGAGATCCAACTCTATCAGGTGTGAAGGGTTTGACCTCAGAGCTGAAGCAACGGCGTTATATCCTCCTTCAGTAATACTGCAGTTTGAAAGTCTACAGGGGAAAAAAAATAAATAAATAAAATCACACTACAAGCTGAATGTCTCATTAGATATGCAGATAAACAATGTGTGAGTTGATGAATCAACTATCACCTAAAAATTTACCAATTATTGCCTGAAGAACCATGACTCAATCTGAATCTGATGATCTGTACAGTCTGTATTGTACAATATTTATCATGTCAAGCTGAATGTCAATGATCAGTATGTACAGTGCATCCGGAAAGTATTCACAATTTTGTTATGTTACAGCCTTATTCCAAAAGGGATTATGTAAAAAAGGCTATCGTTTCCTGTCACTCTAACCTCTCTCTATTAAATCTCTCCCTCTGTATTTTGAGGCACACGCATGCACAGCACCTTGCCTGAGCCAATCAGCGTCCAGAAACCTTGACCACGTGATCTCCCCCGCCCTCACAGAGATGGTAGTTCAGTGCAGCGGGACACGGAGACGGACGGTGAAGTTATAGCCGCATAATTTGTTTACAATTAGTTTATAGATCGTCTTTTGGACGATGGGTTGTGCGTGAATGCAAAAATAAGTTTGCAATACTTAACTCAATAGAGTCAATAGAGTTATTCCCGCGATGTAACGAGATGTGCATATGTATGCGTGTATTCATAAGCGTGCGTGTAACCCAATAATATCTTTATTATTGTCTGTGCTAGAGATACACTTGTTGTTATTATTACATTTATGTTCCTATTTGAAGCAAAGTTTGCTGTATTTCTATATATTTAATGGGAGAATTGTTGTAAACAACTTGCTACACGCTTCCTCCATGTATGGCGTGTTTTCATAATATGAGCTGTTTCATGTGAAGGTTTTAAATTCAGTCTCTGTCTTCCAGTGTGGTCTGTGCATGACTGAAATGCTTTGCTTCGCTCTCCACTCAGGTATTAAAGCTGCTGTCGGTTAATTAAGATTTGACTGATGAACCCGTCCCATGTCAAATGTGATAATTTATATATTTTGATATCTACTTTAATCCCTGACACTATAGTTACAGGTGATATTCATGGCAAGTGAGAGAACAAAATATAGGCTTTGGTGACTTTGGTTGCTTGTTTATAAATAAAGTATTCAATCTGCTACTGTAAGCTGCTGTGTGAACAGAACAGTGTGAGCATATCCATAAAAATGTAAGTGGTTTGTCATTGATTGTCGTTGCACACATAGCCACTGGAATGTATTTTGATTAACTTCGGTAAACTGTACAACAAAGGAATTGTTGACTGCATCTTCTGCAGGAAACTGATCTCTAGTGAAATGTTTTAATGATCATTTGCTGGCAAAGGCTGAGAAACCTGGGGAGCCACATGATTTTTGTCACAGAGCCAAGTGTGGCTTGCGAGCCATAGGTTCCTGATCACTGGTGTAGATGATGGTAAAATGTACTCACTTCAGTATCTTTAGCTTGCACACAGGATTCTTCAGTCCTTCACAGATCTCTTTGACTCCTGAGTCCAGCAGATGACTGTTGTTCAGGTCCAACTCCTTCAAGATGGTTTTGGAGGAGAGAACAGTAGCTAGAACTGAACAGCTTTTCTCTGTCAGTTGACAATTATTCAGCCTAAACAGATAAATAGCACTATTTATTATTCTTATTGCACTTCAGCACATATTCAACACACATCAGGCCAAAAGGTCTTCATATATGCTCACACATGTGGCTGACAGTCTTTAATAATGAATAAACAGATATGTTATAATATACAGCATCACATGCTCTCACTTCATTTTCTCCAGTTTGCTATGAGAGTCCACCAAGAGAGCAGAGAGCTTCTCCCCATCCAGGTCTCCTAATTTATCTTCACTCAGATCCAGTTCTTGCAGTAGTAATGGACTTATACCTAGAACATTACTGAGATACTCACAAGCTTCCTCTGCAGCAGGACTTTTCAAAAACCTACAGGAAGTAGAAGAGAAGTTTAGATAATTGTCATCACAATTTTATGCTTTTGCACCTCTCATCCTTTTTATGGTTCCATCTCACACAATATTCCCACATAATGTAGTATTTGGTAAAATTGTTAGTTATTGTTAGTTCCATTAGACAAATATTTTACTCCAGGATAAATTCTGTCGGTTCTCTTTCTGTCGGTCACTTTCAACGTTGTGTTGAAAATCGACACTAGGGGTCGCTCTTGAGAGCCCCAAACACCTCTGATGTATTTAGAAAAGGCCAATGGAATTTGCGAGTGAAATTTGCATGGCGGGCCACTCCCAGGACATCTGGGTATAAACAAGGGCCAGCATGCTTCACTCTTTCAGCTCTGCTCTTTGGAGCCGAATGCGAGCGAAAGCCATCCATTCACCTCCATTTCACGGCTGGACCATACAGCACACATCAGTGGTCTCTCTCCTCTTCTCAAGCACTGATAAGTGCAGCGAGTTCCCCTGGGGACTTCAGCAGCAATCTCAAAAGAGGCAATTTCCTAATAAAAAAGCAAATTTCTCTGAAAGAGCATTACACAGCAGACTGTGTGTATTTTCAACGCCTTGTCATCCTTGTTCTTAGGGTGCGGTCGTTTCATGTCTCCCTAGGACGGCCACAAGCTTTGCCTTGAGTGTTTGGGCTGCATTCACGTGACATCATTAGTGAATGGTTCATGTCCTCACTGTGAGAACATGACCATGAGCACATTGCTCTTTTTTTTTTTTTTTTTTTTTTTTTTACAAAAGACTAAGGCGTCACCTCAGCTGTTTCCTGCCCTGGTCCTTCTACCTCCGGGTATGAGGCCTAGTCTACATGCGTTGGGGATAAGCAAGGAGATGAGAGAGCTTCTGCTGGACGAGTTCCCGTAGATCTCTCATTCCTCCAACCGCACATGTCTTCCAGATGAGTTTGGGGGCTCGCCTCAGGGTGAGCTTATTTTCTCATTCAGGGCACACGAGGACGATGAGTTGTTGAATGCAGCATTGGAGGCCTAGAGCCTTCTGGGGCTGAAGACTTGGCTGGACCCCCACCCCTGGGTGTGGTGGCTAGTCTGCAGCTTACAATGAGTAGGCGGCCATGTTTTCCTGGGCCGGCACAAACATCAGACTTGAGTACGGGTGTAATCGTTGCATCCTGGCCAAAATTTGCCCATTGGCCTCTGTCCATCATGGCCTCCTAATCATCCCCATATACTGACTGGCTTCATCACTCTGTCTCCTCTCTACCAATTAGCTGGTGTGTGGTGGGCATTCTGGCACAATATGGCTGGCCACTCCCAGGACTGTCGCCACATCATCCAGGTGAATGCTGTACATTTGTGGTGGTTGAGGAGATTCCCCCTTCCATATGTAAAGCACTTTGAGTATGCAGAAAAGCGCTATATAAACGCAACAAATTATTATTATTATTATATTATTATATTATTATTATTATTATTATTATAACAGTGGCCCCCCTCAGCACAGGCGCACTGGCATACAGCTGGCCCAGGGGACTGTCTCTCTGTCTCTCTTCTGCCTCTACTCTAAACGTGTATGTCTGCAATAGTAGAGAACAACGACACAGTAGTTGACAAATCGGTAGGAAAGCATGACCTGGTCATTAGTTTCCTAAGATGTGTGCGGAGGTTAAATCGGGGGTCGATAAAAAATATGAATGTTAAAAAAGGGGTCTCCTGGAAAAAAGGCTGGGAACCACTGGCCTAGAAAGAGTTGTAACAGTTAAAATACAAATTTAATCATGAAAAATCTATTCCCTTAACAGATTATTATAAATTCTATTCTATTATAAATTCTACAATAAATATCTATCCTGCAATAATACAGTGGTACTATTCCTTTTTAACAGATAGAACTCAGAGAGTCAAAGTAAACGATAGTCTGTCTCAAGTGAAATACTATAATACTATAGTATTGGCGTTCCTCAGCTACTGGCTTTGTCAGCTCACCAGTTCTTTTTACGCTGTACACTAATGAGTGCTCTAACAGGCACCCACAGAATTACATTCTGATGTATTCTGATTATACAGCTATTCTAAGTTTATTGAAACAGCATTTGAGTGGAATTTTACAAATACCTAGGTGTGTATATAGGCAAATCTCTCACACGCATGTTCATTGGGTCTGTGAATGACTTTCACAAAGATTATATTTCTTACGTAGACTGTGGTTTTATGGTGTTGATAGAAAAATTATGTTGCTTTTTTACCAATCTGTATTAGAAAGTGTCATTAGGTATGGTTTGTCTACCTGGCACGGAAACCTTAACGTAAAATCCAAAACAAAGATACAAGGTATTGTACGAACTGCTATGAAATTGACAGGACAAAAAGACTATCCTAGTATTCAGTCTCTTTTTGAACAATGTACATTGAAAGAGGCCAAAAGGATTTTAAGTGACCCATCCCATGTATTACATTCCAGCTATGAACTGTTACCCTCTGGGAGAAGGTACAGGATTCCGCGATGCAAATTGAACCAGTTCAAAAATTTGTTTGTGCCGGTATCTATTAGGTTGCTGAATCTGGAGCAGTGACACCCTTTTGTATTATTTCTTTTTTTCTTTTTTCTTTTTTAACTGATATTTGTGAAGGTGTATATGGCTGTGAATGTTTATTGTATGTACAGTACTTTTAATATTTTTAGGTGTATCAGGTGATGTTGGAATGTTGGTTTTGAGTCTACTCCAAATTTCTCTACCAGGGACAATAAAGTACATTAATTTTCATTTCATATTTAATTTCATAAATTCTACAATAATTTAGTCAAAATTTAGCACAGAAATTCTACAATAAAAATACTACAATAAAATGTGATAAATTCTAGTATGGGTGGCCTGAGTAGTTTAAAAAGCCTTCTAATTTTCTGTATGTTTGTCTTTTCAGATTGTGTGGCTGTTTGACTTTCTCCATAGCACTTTGAAGTAGGAAATTCTAAATGGGTGGCACATTTTATTAGCAGCATCGAGATTGAAACACCTCACACAAAACACCTCAAACTTATTACACTTTTGGAACTTTTGTTGCATGGTACGCATTCAATCGTGCTGCGAAGATTGTGTGTTTCGGATGAGAACCTAATCACTTATAAAAGATCTGAACGTGATATAATAATAATTCTATGTATCTTTCCATTAAAGCGTTAGTTCAAACAAAAATGAAAATTCGGTCATTAATTACTCACCCTCATGTCGTTCCACACCTGTAAGACCTTCTTTCATCTTCGGAACTCAAATTAAGATATTTTTGATGAAATCACCACTTTCAAGGTCCAGAAAGGTACTAAAGACATTGTTAAAACAGTCGACGTGACTACAATGGATCAATCTTAATTTTATGAAGCTGATCACGTGATCAGCTTTGGCCAATACTGAGTTGGCATTCGGAAGTAAACACGGAAGCCTTCACTGTGCTTACTGCGGCAACTGCGTAAGGATAATGACAGGGAAGAGAAGAGATTGTTGAATAAAGTTGTTATTTTTGTTTTGTTTTTGCACACAAAAAGTATTCTCATCACTTCAAAAAATTAACCACTGCAGCCACGTCAACTGTTTTAAAGATGTCTTTAGTACCTTTCTGGACCTTGAAAGTGGTTATATTGCTGTCTATGGACGAGTCATATACCTCTCGGATTTCATCAAAAACGCTTTTTGGTAAAAAGTTGTTATTTTTGTTTTGTTTTTGCACACAAAAAGTATTCTCGTCACTTCAAAAAATTAACCACTGCAGCCACGTCAACTGTTTTAAAGATGTCTTTAGTACCTTTCTGGACCTTGAAAGTGGTTATATTGCTGTCTATGGACGAGTCATATACCTCTCGGATTTCATCAAAAACGCTTTTTACAAAAGTGCACAATTTGTAAACAAATATTTTGGACTTTGCATTGCTTAACCAGCTCCATATGTTTTGCTATTCCAATATAATAAGTTTGATCAGTAGCTCAGCTGATGCGGAGTTGTACTTAGGACGAGGAAGCCTTGGGTATGAATCCGGGGAAAAACGAGTCACGGAGCTCAAAAATGAGAGATCCAAACAAGCTAAAACGGCATGATTATGGATGCTTTTTATGTCACATTAACACTAACACTATTGTTAACATTATCGGTTAGGTTTAGGTGTAGTGTTGGTGGTATGTTTTTTTTAAAACATAATGGAGCATTACACTTTTAGCGCCACTCACCGGACAAATTTCAAATCAGAACTGTGGTGATTCATATAAAAACCAACGTACCATATTTATGTTTATCTGTTCCAGCAAAAACAAACAAACAAACAAAAAAAAAACGCTTTTAGCGCCACCGGACATTTCACATTGAAACTGTAGTGATATGTACTTATTGGTACGTATTTTGCGACTTGTGAAAATGTTCCCACAGGTACGTTTTTATTATGAGACCAGGTTCGAATCGTACTATGCAGAGGAAAAGCGCCATTAGTGGTGGGATTTTTGTCAGCAACATCAGTGCAGGTTATATTGTTATGGCAGTAGGTGGGAGCAAGTGACTGTCATCTGCTGCACTCATTCAGTTTAAGTTCAGCTGAATGTAATCAGTTATTGAATTCACTTAACTTTTTTTCTATTAAGTACAATGAACTTTCAGTAATATTTGAGTAATATAAACAAATTTTACTTTTGGTTAATTTCACTGTGTGGGTTTACAGTGATGGAAAGTTCTAAAAATGATAGGTGTACCAACATAAGTGTGTGCGTGTGTCTCCCTTCAGTATTTAGGGGTATTACACATGACTGACATCAGCACTAGCCCATGCATTGATCTCTTTGAATTGAAGCAGCTTTAGCATAACCCTGGCGACATGTTGCTTGTCCATTAAGTCTCATTAGATGGTGCTCAAATAGAAAAATGTAAACAGCATGTTGTGTATATTTAAATGTATAGTGGTAGTTTCTTTGTTAGTTTGTTAGTATAAGCACATACAAGTGTGTTATTACTAATTAATTTGATGTTTATGAAATCAAAAAGTTAGCTTAGTCAACATTCCAATTAAATTGCAATTAACATGTTTGTGTAGTACAAAATCAAAATGTTAAGTTCTACTAACTTAATCTTAGAGTTTGTTGACTTAAAAAATATATGGCAAGTGACTGCCTTAATTTTTTTTAAGGGTTAACAGTATAGGTGTGATGGTTTTTATTCTAAACCAACTCTATTTTCTATCCACTACAGAGCTTGCAAAATTTCAAAATCCATGGTAGCCCTTCAGGCAGCCATTCTTCAGATTTTGGTAGCCTGAATTGAATTTAACTAGCCCAAATAAAAAAAAAGACCATTTTTATATAGAAAATTGGATAGGAGTTGAAGCATAAATCAAAAACATTTTCAAAACATAAAAATATCAGCAATCGTATATAAAATAATCAAATTACAATCATCAATACAAATATTCATTTGGTTCTAACTGAACTGACATTTCTATGAATTTTTATCTTGTTCATCCTGACCTGTCTTTTTTGCAAGATTAGAACTGAAATATTGTAAATCCATGCACCGCTTAACATTTTCACACACGTGTCAGTGATTTTCACAATTTTCTCCACTGTGCATGCGGTCTCTATCACTTATCAACAGTAAATTAAGCAAGAACAACACTCCTTTACAGGGGTTGGCAGCACCAATTGTCTTTCCCAAATGTCAGAAGAAAAGAAGGCGAGGTGGATGCAGCTGGAAGAAGAGAGATAACAACTAGAGATGTGCAGATCAGCTCTAACGTCACCTTAATCCGCTTTAATCCACCCACCCGAACCTATGATTTTCTCTGCTTTAGACAAAATTTGTTAAAATTTTAACCAAGAGAAACTTTTACTCTAAATAAATGTTCATTTAAAAGCAGCCTACTTCAGTGTAATAAGTTACCATATCATCCTGCTTAACTTGAAGTTGAATAATTGTTATGTGACGATTGGGTACGGATATCTACATCAGAGCAAATCATAAGCTATTAAGGAAATTACATTTCCTTAATAGCCTACACACAGGCTTTACCTCCCTTCAATCTAAAACTGTCACTGTTTCCGTAACGCTATATAAGTGCAGGTTATTATTAGTTCATGGTAACTAAGGTTGTTATCTAATGAACCTTATTGTAAAGTGTTACTGTGCATCCTAATATTATATATTGCCGACTGTACTATCAAGTTTATACTGCACACGTTCACACTGCTATAGGGGTTATCACTGCAAAAGTGGTGCTAACTCTGCTCCGACGGAGGGTTTCACAACCCCGAATCAAAAGCAGTGATAACCCACTTCTAAATTTACCTGGGGTTAAAAGCGGTGTTTAGAACGATAATGACCGGGGACTGAGCACACTGTGAAAAGCCCTCTTGGTTTTTCATTATTTATTTACATGTTCCAGCAAACTGTTGTATAAAAATATCACAAGTAACCGTGTGTCGATTTTCAAATCAGCTAAGAATAATTGATGATTTAGCCAAAATTACTAAAGTAGCTGTATGACTATTTCTGTGAATTGCACTTTTTTCTAAATTCCTCCTTTTTAAAATCCAATTCCTCTCCAATTTCCAATCCCGCCAGTATCATAGAGTGGATTTCACAACTGTAGTAAAGATTTAAATATTTGAAGGTTTTATCACCTGATGGTCTTTAATTTATAACATCCATCCTGTAGTAAATCATTGAGCTCCTTAACTCCTGATTGTCCAGGATCATTTCCTGTGAGATCCAGCTCTATCAGGTGTGAAGAGTTTGATCTCAGAGCTGAAGCCAGAGTTTTATAACCTTCCTCTGTAACGCTACAGTCAGAGAGTCTAGGTCAGAAAAGAAAATGTAACATTCACCTGATTAATCAGTTGTACAAATTAATTTAAAGTTAGTTATAAAGCAAAAACTAAAAATTGAATATGGATGCAAACAAAACCCGTAGAGACTTTTAAAATGTTAGACATCATCTCACCTGAGTTTCTCCAGTTTACAGTTATTTTTCAGTCCATCAGATAACAGCATCACTCCTGAATCCAGCATATTATTATTGCTTAGGTCAAGCTCCTTAAGACTGCTGGAGTCTGAAATGAGAACTGCAGCTAAAGCTGAACAGCTTTCCTCTGTTAGCGTACATTTACTGAGTCTGAAAATAGTAATCCAAAAATTGTGATCAAAATGTATTTTAGGTCATATTTAAAACTACGATTTCAGCCTCCAGTCTTCATATTTTTCACAACAGTTAATCTAATGAAATGGACATTTATAAATGTATATTCACATGCAGAAATGTAGATAAATGAGAATACACACTTCAGTTTTTCCAATCTGCACTGTGGATTTTCCAAAAGATGACAGATCTTCTTCATTCCTGAGTTTCCTAGTTTATTGCCACTCAGATCCAACTCTTTCAGGTTTAAAGGGTTTAAATTAAATGCAGAAGCCAGAGCACTACAACCTTCTTCTGTAATATTGCTATTATTCAGCCTGCAAAGAAAGAAAACAAGGAAACATTCTTCAGTTTATCTCAAAAGCTTCTTTAATTCATCCTCTCCTTGGGCCATTGAATGTTTATCTGAGTGGTACAAGACCTTGCTGCCTTTTACCACACTTGAAATTGGAATATGCAAAAATTTTACCAGATTTAATCGGTTTTTGTGGTTGTAAAAAAAGGACTTAATCCCCTCCTTGCGTGTCAGTTTGACCCATTGAATAAATGGGAAATACAGTATAATGGGTAATTGTTTTATTTGTCAAATAAAATGAAACAAAATCTAGCACGATACAGAGCACACATACTCACACACACACATGCAGAAATGAAGGGATGAGACTATAGAACATCCCAATGTAGAAAATACACACACATATATAAACAGGCACCACACACAAACAATACACCTAGAAATACACAATAAAATTGGTGACAATATAATGGAGCAATGTTTTTTTCCCAATTTTGTCAAATAAAAATCAATCAGTCACAATGCAGACCACACACAGATATAAAGTTGTTCAATTTGAACACATTTACAATGCAGAACTTTTTCATTCTTTGGGTCATTTTGACCCGCAAGGAAATGTTTTGTAACCCAGAAATGAAGAGAGGATGAGGTGAACATAAATGGCAGTCTTAATCCAAAACTGTAACATTATAAAAATGTAATATCAAACAATGTTATATTTAAACATATTTTACATTTGACGTTTAAAACCATGTAAAATACTCACCAAAGTGTGCTGAGTTTACAGTGGTTATTCTCCAGTAGAGCAGCGAGCTGCTTTACTCGTGTGTCTCCTAATTTATGTTCACTCAGATTCAAAACTCTCAGGAGTAAGGGGTTTTCACCCCGAATTTCAGTCACATAATTACAGGCTTCATCTGCAACAGGACTCAAAAACCTGCAGAAGAGAAGATGGAGCAGTATTCAATTCAGTTGTTAAATAAAAGTGTAATGAAAAATAGAGAAAAAATTTTGTGGAACTTGAAATCACTTTACAACAGATTGTACAGCTTCTTTTACAGAAATAATATTTATAAAAATAATTAGAATGGTTATCATCTATTTTGTATTATTTCTTCATGTCTCACCTCAATTTTTTCAGTTTACAATTTGGATCCTGTAGTAAATCATTGAGGTCTTTTACTCCTGATTGTCCAGGATCATTTCCTGTGAGATCCAGCTCTATTAAACGTGAAGAGTTTGACCTCAGAGCTGAAGCCAGAGCTTTATATCCTTCCTCTGTAACACTACAGTCAGAGAGTCTACAACATGAACAAAAATGTATTATTCAGCTGATTAATTAGTTGTAAAAATGTATTTAAAGTTAGCTGAAAATCAAAAACTCACAACTAAATATGGATGCAAATAAAAGCCTCAGAAACCTTTACAATGTTAGACATCAACTCACCTGAGTTTCTCCAATTTACAGTTATTTCTCAGTCCATCAGAGAGCAGCTTCACTCCTGAATCCAGGAGATTATTTTTGCTAAGGTCAAGCACGTTCAAACTGCTGGAGTCTGAACTGAGAACTGTAGCGAGAGCAGAACAGCTTTCCTCTGTTAGCATACATTTACTGAGCCTGAATATAACAAAAACATCAATAATGAAGATACATAACTGTAGCTGCAGGTAGTGGAGGTGCTGAGAGCAAACATTTGTCTGCTGATGTGACTCGATGCGCCACATTGGCTTAAGGCTGTCTAAGCTGTAAGAATTAAAGCAAATGCTGCAAACCCATTTATCCTGTTGTCAAAAGTAGCACAAACACATGGAGCACAGCTGGAATAGATCAGGCCATCTGTCTACTGTTGGTGCTATGCATCATGTAAACAGCATCATTTTTAATGTTTTACTTGACTTTAATGCAATGTGCTGCTTGCATCTGGTGTAGACACAATGTTACTTAAAAAGCTAACAGAGGAAAAAAAAACATGAATTTGAGAATAAGTATTTTGTATGTCTCTCTTTTGCTGTAATGACAGCAGCATTTGAGCTGGAGTACCCCCAATAGTACACATTTTTCATTTCCCTCTTATCTGACACATTTAAAATGTGCAGAGTTGGGGGTACTACAGGACCAGTGTTTGGGACCACTGTGTAGTTGATAGTGAAATATACTCACTTCAGTATCTTCAGCTTGCACATAGGACTCTTCAGTCCCTCACAAATCTCTTTGACTCCTGAGTCTAGCAGATGACTGTTGTTCAGGTCCATCTCCTTCAAGATGGTTTTGGAGGAGAGAACAGTAGCTAGAACTGAACAGCTTTTCTTTGTCAGTTGACAATTATTCAGCCTAAACAGATAAACAGCAATATTTATTATTCTTATTGTACTACAACACATATTCAACACACATCAAACCAAAAGGTCTATATATATGCTCACACATGTGGCTGACAGTCTATAATAATGAAAAAACAGAGATGTAATAATGTATAGAATCACATGCTCTCACTTCATTTTCTCCAGTTTACTATGAGAGTCCATCAAGAGAGCAGAGAGCTGCTCCGCATCCAGGTCTCCTAATTTATCTTCACTCAGATCCAGCTCTTGCAGTAGTAATGGACTTATACCTAGAACTTTACTGAGATACTCACAAGCTTCCTCGGCAGCAGGACTTTTCAAAAACCTATATGAAGTAGAAGAGTTTTAGATTAAATGTTATTAGAATCCTTAGGGATCCAGTCTATAATATTGAGTAAAAAGAGAAATATTTTACATATTATTGGAGAACTATAGTTTCTCAAAGGGTTTCAAAAGCTATGTGGCTAATATGCTAAACTACAGAGTGATGGAAATATTAGCTCTTGGTGTTTAATTGTTTTGCCAACAAGTAACTAAAAGAAATGTATCTATAGAAAAAAAAATTCTACATAACAGAGAATAAATGGTCATTACTCAAAATTGATGAGGTAACTATATGTATTTTGTATGAAAACTTGTGTTGAACTAGTGAAATTATTCATGTGACAGTGTTGACATTTTTGAATTGCAGTAAATTTATCTTTTTTACAATCCAACTGTGCACTGGTCTATTTGACCATGTACACTGTCAGTCCAAATCCGATTTTTGTGCATATCTGATTGAAATTCGATCAGATTTAGCAAGTGTGAATGGCCAAAAGTAACTTGAAATGCGATTTTTACAAATCCGTTTTGAGCTACATTCATATGTGGTTTGAAATCCTATTCAGTCTTTTTCAGTTTGACTGCTCTGTTCGGATTTAGCATGGTTTATGTGATTTTCTCACGCCACATAAAATGTAAATGTCAGACACTGTTATAGGAAACATGCTGAAAGACACTACAAAAACAAGGTTGTGTTGTTGCAAAGTGCCGGATGAGCAGAAAATGACAATATAACAGAGACATGTTTTAAAACCGCCGGAGACGACAGCACAGAATAAATCCACACATAGCCTACCAGCCTCCTACGTTTCTGGCATTGCCTCATAACACACAGTAGTCCATTGCAGCGGCTACACATTGTCATGTTGTAAATAAACATCTGTACTGACAACATCTGTATTGCAAACCCCTCCAGTTGTTCTTGGCGTATGCCTACCAACACAACATCATTGCCATAGAAACCAATGCAGATATTCCGAAAAAGGAAAGAGCGGCATGTACACACAAATCGGATCTGAACAGTTGGATTACATAATGTGGACATCAATAATTTTAGATCAGATTCCAATCGGATACACAAATAATCGGATTTGGACTGACAGTGTGAACGTAGCCTTTGACCCCTCTACCTAGTTTTCTTTACCACTGATTTCACATCTGTGGATAATTTTGAAATATTTGAAAGTGACTTTATCACCTGATGTTCTTTAATTTATAAAATCCATCCTGTAGTAAATCATTGAGATCCTTTACTCCTGATTGTCCAGGGTCATTTCCTGTGAGATCCAGCTCTATTAGGTGTGAAGGGTTTGATCTCAGAGCTGAAGCCAGAGTTTTATAACCTTCCTCTGTAATGCCACAGTCAGAGAGCCTAGAACAAGAATAAAAATGTAACATTCAGCTGAGAAATCAGCTGTACAAATGAACTGATATTTAGTTGCAAAACTGAATGTGGTGGAAAACAAAAGGCCCAGAAACCTTTGTTATTTTGGACATCAACTCACCTGAGTTTCTCCAGTTTACAGTTATTTTTCAGTCCATCAGAGAGTAGTTTCACTCCTGAATTTAGCAGATTATTATCACTCAGGTCAATCTCCTTCAGACTGCTGGAGTCTAAACTAAGAATTGCAGCTAACACTGAACAGCTTTCTTCTGTTAACTCACACTTACTGAGCCTGAAAATGTTAAAAACATCAATAATGAAGGTATATAATTGTACCATTATATCTTCAAGAAGTAGAGGTGCTGAGAGTGGGTAGCCCCTGAAAAATCATCAGACTATGACTGCGAATAAATATATTTGATCATAATGTATTATCAAGCCAAAGTTTTAAACTCGTCTTCAGTAATACTGCAGTTTGAAAATCTAGAACAGGGGTCTCCAACCCTGCTCCTGGACAGGTACTGCCCTGCAGAGTTCAGCTCCAACCCCAATCAAACACACCTGAACAGCAAGGTGTTCAAGTTTAGTTGAAAATTACAAGCAGGTGTGTTGGAGTGGGTTGAAAATGAAGTCTGCAGGAAGGTAGCTCTCAAGGAGCAGTATTGGAGACTTCTTGTCTAGAACAAAAATGAAATTGTAACATTTAGCAGAATAACAAGTTATTATTATGCTAGCTTTTAAAGTTTGTAAACTGTAATTTTCAACACATTGAATTAGATATGACTTAATCAATCATTGAGAAGTATTAAAAGTTAATTTGAAAAAATTTAGAATGACTGTTAAAAACCATTCTGGGTTACATATGTAATCATGATTCTCTGAACGAGAATGAGATGCTGCGTCATGGTGTTGATGCTATAAGAACCCTTCCAGCATTCACCTGTATAAAGAAGTCGCTTCTCTGCGGGCTTCTTAGACGTGGTTAATATCCGTGATATAGAAAGAAAAAAAAAGATGGCACTCGAAAATGCACTCTGGTGCAAGGTGATGTTTATTTACAGTGCAAAAAAAATGTACAAAAAAAAAAAAAAAACTGCCACCGGCAAAAGAATAAAAAAACAGCAAAATAATATTTAAATATATAGATATCCACTTATAATGTATTGACTGAGACAGATCAGACACAATTATTTGTTATATTTAACAAATAATCCATGATACCCCTCACTCAACAAGCAAACCATGGCTAGAGTGGACTGCAATTAACACACAGGCAGAACCAGGTGTCCGGTTACAGGACACATGAAGACTGATAAGACTGGTTTATGACCTAAAAGAATGCAGAGCCTTGGGTAACACTTTACAATAAGGGTACATGAATAATCATATACTAATACCTGAATTAATACTTAATTCAGCATGAAATAATGATTATTGAAAGTATGAACTAATCATGAACCAATGAAGAGCTATCCTTAACTATGACTGGCCTTAACTACATGTTAGTACATGTTTGATAGTTAATGCATTAATTAGAATTTATGGATAAACCAATCAAACAGCCTCTTTAAGAAGGAATAAGAAGTACTCTGACTTTGAAACAAATTTAAATAATATTATCACAGTTTAAACTTTTGAGTGCAGTTTTGTCATAAACATTACAGAATGGCACAAAATTAATTGTTTCTCTTTATCAAGCGTAGAAAATATTAAATACACTAATAACTGATCTTAACAGGTCTTTATCTGTTTTGTGTTGTTCTCTTTCCCTTCAAACTCAGCCTTCTGCAACTTATGCGCAGCTAAATAAAAAAAATAAAAATTCAAAACCCACAAAGAACATTTGTGGAACAGTTCCCAAAGAAACGACCAAACTGGAATCATGGTCAGAACGTTTACTGGGTCTCAATACAGTTCAATCTCCATCCAGACGCAGGCCGTGATGATACTCTACCTCCACTCTCTGACAACAGTTGGCATGTGAGCATCAGAACTGGACCACGGAGCAATGGAAGAAGGTGGCCCAGTCTGAAAAATCACATTTTCTTTTACATCACGTGGATGGCCGGGTGCTTACCTGGGAAACACATGGCACCAGGATGCACTATGGGAAGAAGGCAAGCCGGCAGAGGCAGTGTGATGCTTTGCGCAATGTTCTGCTGGGAAACCTTGGGTCCTGCCATCCATGTGGATGTTACTTTGACACATACCACCTACCTAAGCATTGTTGCAGACCATGTACACCCTTTCATGGTAATGGTATTCACTGGTGGCTGTGGCCTCTTTCAGCAGGATAATGCGCCCTGCCACAAAGCAAAAATGGTTCAGGAATGGTTTGAGGAGCACAACAATGAGTTTGTGGTATTGACTTGGACACCAAATTCCCCAGAACTCAATCCAATCAAGCATCTGTGGGATGTGCTGAACAAACAAGTCCGATCCATGGAGGCCCCACCTCACAACTTACAGGACTTAAAGGATCTGCTGCTAACATCTTGGTGTCAAATATCACAGCACACCTTCAGGGGTCTAGTGGAGTCCATGCCTCGACGGTTCAGGACTGTTTTGGCAGCAAAAGGGGGACCAACACAATATTAGGAAGGTGGTCATAATGTTATGCCTGATATATATATATATATACATATATATATATATATATACATATATATATATATATAAATATATACACACTAGGGCTGTCAAGCTATTAAAATTTTTAATCAAATTAATTACATGATGTGGTGATTAATTCATCTAATTAATTTTAACATTTTAATCGCACATCAATTTTTATACCTTTAATTTTTTTTTTTTCTTAATATGGAAATATGAAATTCATTTTTAATTAAAATTAGACTCTACATAAGAAACTAAAACCACCAGTAGGTGGTGGTAAATGTCTTAATGATTAAGTATTAATCATATTATCATATTATCATCACCATATATCTGATATTGACTAATATTGCCTATCACAGTAAACTGACGTCACTAACTTTTTAATCTTGTAATCTAAATCGCTATCACAATGCGTTAGCATTTCGCTAGCCTGTTAACTTGTTATCCGTGACTACCGTCTTCTTCTCTCTTGCGCTCCTTTTTCTATGAGTCCATCAAACAACTGTGGTAAGTCAGATCAGTCTACAAATACAGTCAGAGAGTCATGTCATCCTCTCCTTTTGTTGTTACTTGCACTGTCTGTCACATGTATAGTATAGCTTTCTCTGTCAGCGACGAGGGATTCACATGTCATAAATGCATGGAGATAGTCACGCTGACTAAATCTCAGAATTAGACACACATCCAAACTTTAATCGAGGATAGTAAGAATGTAAGGGCTTTAGATACTGTTTTGGATGCGACTAGCTTAGTGAACTCTGTACATTGTTCGGTTCTGGCTGAGCCCGTGCAGCAGGGCAACTGAGTGACTGTGAGACGGCATAGTCATGGGGCAAACCACCGCCCTTCCGTTCCGATTAGAACATCAAACAGGTTATTGGCGATTCTATTACACAGAACGTTAAAATAGAAAAAACAGCCACCATAGTCACGTTTGCCAGGAGCCAGAGCACCTGACATCAAAGCAAATTTAAAATTGCTGGCTAATGCTAATTGAAAATACTCTAAGATTATTATTCACGTCGGCACTAATGATGCTCAACTTCGCCAGTCGGAGATCACTAAAATTAACAATAAAGAGGTGTGTGAACTCGGAAGTATGATGTCAGACACTGTAATTTGTTCTTGACCCCTTCCTGTTCGCCAGAGTGATGAGATACTTGGCAGACTATCATCACTCAATGGCTGGCTGTCTAAGTGGTGTTCGCAGAATAATATAGGGTTCATAGACAATTGGAAAAGTTTTTGGAAAAGTCAACTGGACAATTGGAAAAGTCTTTGCGCTTAAAGAAGTTTAAGGAAATTAGTCCAATGCCATGGTACAATAAGCACACTCGGGCCTTTAAGAGAGAAGCCAGAAAAATGGAGCGCAGCTGGAAGAAAACAAAACTAGAAGTTTTTCGCATTTCGTGGAAAGAACACATTGTTATGTACAGAAAGGCCTTAAAAACTGGTAGATCTACTTATTTTTCAAATCTCTTAGAAGAAAACAAACACAACCCTAGGTATTTATTTGATACAGTGGCTAAATTAACGAGAAATAAAGCTTCAACTTCTGATGTTTCCAAACAGCAGTTATGACTTTATGAACTTCTTCAGGGGCGTAGCCATCATTTCAGAAGTGAGGGGGAAAGAAATTTGGGGTGTAATACCAGTTTTTATCTGACCTTTGTCTAAATTATAGATTTTTTTATCTCATCTCTTGCATTTAATTTGAAATCAATTTGCTTTTAATACGAAATCTGTTTTTGTTGTTCTGCTGAACAATAACTAATATCTAATATTGTTTCCCTATATTTTATGAAAATTTTATGATTTGTTTATGTACTATAAACACTTGTGCATTAAGTCCTCATGGATTTTATACAATGTAAAAAAAATTGATCACAGAAAATATACAGTGCCTGTCAAAAGTTTGGAAACATTACAGTTGTAGTTGTACAATTGAAATATGTCTATTCTGCTCACCAAGGCTAGATTTATTTAATCAAAAATACAGTAAAAAACAGTAATATTGTGAAATAGTATTGCAATTTAAAACAGCTGTTTTCTATGTGAATATATAGTAAAATATGATTTATTCCTGTGATCAAAGCTCAATTTTCACCATCATTATTCAAGTCTTCAGTGTCACATGATCCTTCAGAAATCATTCTAATATTTGATGATCAAGAAAACAACTGAAAACAGTTGTGCTGCTTCATATTTTTGTGGAAACCATGATACCATTAAAATATCTGTGATAAGATTAAAGAGAGAGAGAGATGAATAATTTTATTCATCAAGGATGCATTAAATTGATCAGAAGTGACAGTGACAATAAATGCAAATGAATGCTGTTCATTGAACTTTCTATTCATCAAAGAATACAGAAAAATGAAATGTATCATGGTTTCCACAACAATTTTCCACAACTGTCTTCAACACAGATAATAAAAGTAAATGTTCCTTGAGCATTAGCATATTAGAATGATTTCTGAAGGATCATGTGACACTGAAGACTGGAGTAATGATGCTGAAAATTCAGCTTTGATCACAGGAATAAATTACAGTTTACTATATATTCACATAGAAAACAGCTGTTTTACATTGTAATAATATTTTGCAATATTACTGTTTTTACTGTATTTTTTATTAAATAAATTCAGCCTTGGTGAGCAGAAGAGACTTCTTTCAAAAACATTAAAAATGTTGTCAATTAGCACTGCATTATTCATATACTTTACTGTCAATAAATACCTTGAGATGGCTTGAAAAACACACATAAACCATATCTTGTCTTGATCTTCGTCAGTCAATACGTTTCTGCTTTTCATTCAGCTGCTGCTAGAGCGAATAGCTGAATTACTTCTACGAAACCATTATGGATATTCTGCGAGAGAGCGCCCTCCGGCTTTCAGTATGAATGAAACATATATTACATGGGAGTGAGCACTCCATGATGTTTAGATCGCCTCATTTTAGTTAAGAATAAAATGACAGGTCATGCATAGACTATCTTGTCTCTTTGAACTTAAATCAAGATTTATTCACATTGGCCTCTATGTGAACACATTTGCCCGAAAAAAGTGCGGGGGGCGAATTTACATTTATTAAAAGTGACGTATTCTACGCCCATGAACTTCTTTACTTGCAAGATTGATAATATTAGAGAGAAAATTATAACCATGCAACCGTCTACTACAGTATCACGTCAGTCAGTACATTGTAGTATCCCTGAGGAAAAATTCCATTTATTCGCTGCTATAGGAGAGGAAGAACTGTCTAAACTTGTTAAATCATCAAAATCTCAATAGAGTTACAAATGATTTGCTCTTATCATCAGATCGTGGTTGTATCTCTCTATTAGTGTTACAGGATCTTAGTGCTGCATTCGACACTATCGATCACAAGATTCTTTTAAATAGACTCAAAAATGATGTTGCCATTAGTGGAATTGCATTGGCATGGTTCAAATCATACTTATCTGACCGTTATCAGTTTGTAGTAGTAAACAAATAGATGTCATATCGATCACAAATTCAAAATGGAGTACTGCAAGGCTCAGTACTAGGACCGTTGCTTTTCACTCTGTACATGCTACCCTTGGGATTTATCAATAGGAAGCATGGCATTAGCTTTCACTGTTGCGCTGGTGATACTCAGCTCTATATTTCTTCATGCCCTGACGAAACTTACCAATTCACAAAATTAACAGAATGCATAGCTGATATAAAAAATTGGAGGACCAGTAATTTCATACTACTAAATTCAGAAAGAACATAGATTCTAATTATTGGACCAAAAACTTCCGCAAATAATAACCTAGAATACTGTCTAACACTTGATGGCTGCTTTGTTAAGTCTTTGTTGTCAGTTAGGAACCTGGGTGTGCTCTTTGATACCAAGTTTTCATCTGAAAGCCACATTTCTAGCATTTGTAAAACCGCATTCTTCCATCTTAAAAATATATCTAAACTACAACATATGCTCTCAATGACAAATGCGGAACAGTTAGTTCATGCGTTCTTGACCTCAAGGCTAGATTACTGTAACAGTCTACTGGGTGGTTGCCCTGCTTGCTTGATAAACAAACTACAGCTTTTCCAAAACGCAGCAGCTAGAGTTCTTACTAGAACCAGGAAGTATGACTATATTAGCCCGGTTCTGTCAACACTGCATTGGCTCCTATTGAACATCGTATAGATTTTAAAATCTTGCTAATCACTTACAAAGCACTAAATGGTATCTGAGCGAGCTCTTAACACATTATAGTCCTTCACGTCTATTGCGACCTCAGAATTCAGGCCAATTGATGATACCTAGAATATCAAAATCAACCGCAGGCGGTGGATCCTTCTCCTATTTGGCACCTAAACTCTGGGACAATCTTCCTAGCATTGTTCGGGAAGCAGACACGCTCTGTCGGTTTAAATCTAAACTAAAAATGCATCTCTTTAACCTGGCATACACATAACACATTATCAATTTATGTTTTCAAATCCATTAAAGGATTGTTAAGCTGCATAAATTAGGTCAGCCGGAACCGGGAACACTTCCTATAACACTAGATGCACTCGTTACATCAGAAGAAAAATGGCATCTATGCTAATATTAGTCCCTCTGTTTATCCCAAGGTTTATAGCCTTTGGCTTGCTTAGTTGGGGACACTTGATATTCAACAATGTTTTTTGATCAGCCTGCATTGACACCATTGTATGCGAACTGAATTGAGCTGGACGATGACATCACTGTTTTCTCCAGTATTGATATATAGGTAAATTAACTAAATTAATAACTATTGATTTTTACAACGGAATGAATGAATACTGAATTTATTTAAGCTGGACATTGACACTATTTCTTTAAGAGCTGCTGTGCAGCGATTATTTATCAGTTATCACTATGAAGCTGCTTTGACAATCTGCATTGTAAAAAGCGCTATATAAATAAAGGTGACTTGACTTGACTACATAGATCTGGGGCGGAGCAAGTGCATTAAAAATTTTACTGCATTATTTTTTACAGTAATTAATTCATCTAATTAACATGTTAAAACAACAGCTGACATATATATATATATATATATATGTCAGTACAATACCGGTCAAAAGTTTAGAAACATTTCAGCTTTTGTTTTTGAAAGAAGTCTCTCTCACCAAGGCTGCATTTATTTTATCCAAAATACAGTAAAAAAACAGTAATTGTCACAGTCTGGTTGTGTAGATAAACATGATGAAGGTAAATTAAGTTCAAACTCAGTCTTTACTTGAAAATCCAGCAGATATATAACAAAGAAGGTAGTAGAATAAGCAGCACACGTATACACTGACAGTACCATGAACTGAACAATTTGGGGAGTACTTATACCCGAACGAAACAAAGGAACTAATGAATTAATTAGGTGGGGGAAAGGTGAATGAGATGAACTAATGAAACACATGGGAAAGCTGGGTCAATAGCCGTAGTCTGGAAGAGCGGGCGACTCTGGGATAGCCTCTGTGGCCATGTGTGGTAGAGCGGGTGGCTCTGGGACGGCCTCCGTGGCCATGTCTGGGAGAGCGCTCCATGGCCATGTCTGGGAGAGCGAGCGACTTTGGGATGACCTCCATGGCAGTGTCACAGGAGACAGGAGCATAGGAATAGGGAACGGCCACGTGGCTGTGACAAAGAGGCTGGTGATGGCCATAGTGACCGCAACGAAGGAGCTGGGTGAACTTGAGATCCAATCAGCCTCCTTGGCCGAGACGAGGGACAAGGAACACGGGAGATACTGACGGCCTCCTTGGCCAAGATGCAGAAGACAGGAGGACAGGGAATCAGGACAGCCTCCTCTGCTGTGCAGTATATTTATAAAATATAAAATTTTTCTTGGGGGAAATTAAGAGGGTGTGTGTCGTCCAAATACACCAAATCGCTGTGGCCATCATGGTTAGAGCAGATGTTATTTCTGGCTCTAAGATCGCTGGATCCTGACACGCTGCGATCATTAAGCTTGGCTCTGGAAATTGAGCAGCCTCCTGGCTGATTTCTGTGAAATGAGCGGATTCTGGAGTAGACTCAGGGGCTGGAGCCGACACTGGAGCAGACTCAGGGGCTGGAGCTGATACTGGAGCAGACTCGGGCTGGAGCTGACACTGGAGCAGACTCAGGGGCTGGACTGGACACTGGAGTGGACTCAGGGCCTGAGTCTACACTGGAACAGACTCAGGGGCTGGAGAAGTGGAGCTTGAGAGCACAGCAGCTGGTGATGGGCACCGTGGGATTGCAGGGTTCCCCATCTGCAATTCCCACTGTAAATGGAGAGATGCTCAAGAATAGAGCATAGTCCAAGTACTGAGCTAAGGTCCAGTTGGAATTACTCCCTGGCATCAGCCAGCTAAAATTAGAGTCCAAACCACTCAAAAAACAGTCCATCAGTTGCACATCATCCCACGAAGCCATATGGCTATATCTGAGGAACTCTTCTACAAAATACTCCATTGGACGTCCCTTTTGATAAATAGAGCATAGTTACTCCTCTGCATGGCTACTTTCAATTTGGAAATCCATACCTTTTAAAAACAGGGAGTACTTATACCAGAACTAGCAGGTTTAGTACTCAATTGCATATTTTAGTATGTTGCTAATAGTGCATCACAGTGTTAAACACGTCACTTCCTGTTGCCAGTGGGTGGCGCTATTACTATAACTGAATATTGTAATGTAGATGTGTTTAGGGCAAAACTCTTCTCAAACATGTGAAGTTACAAGAACTTCCTGTTTCGTGGCGCTAATCGCATACGTTAGCACTTAGCCAAGTGTTGCATGATTTAATGTGTTTCTAGCATGTTTGGTACTCCATGACATATTTAAATGTGTTTCAGGGAATGAATTACAGTGTAAAGCATGCCATTTCCTGTTGCCAACAGGTGGCACTATGACTAACTGAATATTTGCATGTAGATGTGCTCAGGCCAGGACTCTTATCACACATGTGAAGTTTGGGGCAGATCAGACATTGTATGTCTGACTTACAACAACTTCCTCTTTCATGGTGAAACATCAGACTTTGTCAGGCCGCCACGGACACACCCTTCAAGGAAAACTCAAGATCTTTGCAATCTAACATAGCTAAGACCTTAAGATTAGACTGGCCAAATATGTTGTTGTTCTGGTTAAATCTCAACAAGGAGTTAATCACAGTGTAAAACATGACTTTTCCTGTTGCCCGCAGGTGGCGCTATGACTGTAACTGAATACTGGCACGGAGATGTCTTCAGGCCAGGACTCTAATAAAACGTGAAGTTTGGGGCAGATCGGACACTGTATGCCCAAGTTACAACAACTTCCTGTTTATGGCGAAACATCAAACTTTGTCAGGCCGCCACGGACACACCATTCGATGAAAACTCTAGATCTCCGCAGTTTAATGTGACAAAGGCCTTTCGATTAAACTGACTAAATATGATGTTGAACTGCTCTAAGAGGAGTTTGTTAAAATACAACATCTGGAAATGGCAAAAACTGCAAAAATTTTGCAGAGAAAATTCAAAATATCTGACATTTTCATGAGTTTTCGAGCATGTTTAGGCCCTCAAAAATGCGATTCATTTCAGAGAAGAATAATTGACCGAGCAATTACAATAGGGTCCTCACACCATCGGTGCTCGACAAAAGACAAAACAGAACATAACCCTGACAGTGATGTTGTGAAATGCTATTACCATTTAAAAGAACTTTTTACTGTGAATATGTTAAAATGCAATTTATTCCTGTTATCAAAGCTGCATCATTACTCCAGTCTTCAGTGTCACATGATTCTTCAGAAATCATTCTAATATTTTGATTTGCTGCTCAAGACACATTTCTGTTCCCTTTCGAGGGAACTCGCACTGCGTCCCGAAGGGGGCGCTATGGGAACGCCCTCAGCATGAATGTGTCTGATGCACGTGTGTCAACTAATCCAATGGCGAGAGTGAACGTCACCAGCGGGTGACGTCACGACCAGGAAAGGATAAATACACATCCGGAAAGACCGGCTTCAGCTTTTGTGCCTCAGCGAAGCGCTCTGTGTGAAACTGTCTCTGACTATTTATTGTTGTTTGTCCTCAAGCATTATATATTTCTAGACAGGAGTTTATTGGTGAGCAAATAGCAACTTAAGTTGTGTGTGCTTCCCTGCCCTCGCACCGATGTGATGCACTATCGAGATTTTTAGCTCTGCTCCTCTTGGCTTTTTTCTCGAGGGAATAAAGTCTTAAGCAATAAAGAATCTATGGCTTGGATCTCGCGTTTGCCGAGGCGATGCGTAGATTTCGTGTCTGCAAACTGCAATAAAGATTCTAGTGGCTCTCATCTTGCGTCTGCCGAGGCAACGCGTAGATTTCGAGTCTGCAAAATGCAATAAAGAATCTAGTGGCACGGATCTCGCGTCTGCCGAGGCGACGCATAGATTTCGTGTCTGCAAACTGCAATAAAGATTCTAGTGGCTCTGATCTCATGTTTGCCGAGGCAACGCGTAGATTAGGGTGTGCAGATGGCAGTTATAAATATTCAACCAATCATTCAGACCGTGTACACTTGTCTGGTGGTTCATTGATGCATTTAATTTGAGGAGTTAAATGGGATATTGCCTGGTTTTTAAAAGCTATATGTCTATATGTCTGCACTAATACACCTCAGTACACCTCAGTATACGGTGTCCGCTCAACTTCATTGTCCATAGGGGGCCGTTCTACCAACCCTGGCACCCTTGGTGCTTCAGGGCGCAGCAGTTTCCAGCAAGCTATGACTCAGCTATGTTCACACGACGCTGCGTCAGGTTCGCACCCTCTGAGGAGGGTCGAAAAGCAGTCAAATGGGTTGTTTCCTGCCAGTGTATTTCAGGTCACCAAAGTGGCTGCTCTAGGTATACCAGAGACCAGCTTTGAGAGGCTGGTTCCCTTTTGTGGATTTTCTGGCAGAGTTGAGGCTTCTGCCAAATTTATCTCACTGGGCAGGCTCTGGTAATGGAACAGAAAGTAAACTCTTTTGCGAAAGGAGCTACAAAATGGGTTCCTCCTCCCAGCAGAGAGTTAGGGTTTTTAGGGCCGCTACTATTTTGTTCCAAAGAAGGATGGAGGGTTGCATCCTATATTAGATCTTAATCATTTGAATCATTCAGTCAGGAGACTTGGGTTCAAAATGTTTACGCTAAACCAGATCCGAGGACTGGTTTGTCATGATAGTTCTAAAGGATGCATACTTCCATGTCTCTATCCTTCCACAGCATAGGAAGTTCCTCAGGTTTGCTTTCAGGGGCAAAGTATACCAATATTAGGTTCTTCCATTCGGTCTAGCTCTATCACCCCATACGTTCATGAAATGCATAGATGCAGCTCTGGCCTTGCTCAGGCTGCAGGGCATACGCATTCTGAACTGATTAGATGACTGGCTAATATTAGCGCAGTCGGAACAGATGGTCAGTTCGACATCGAGATGTCGTTCTTGCTCATATAAAAATTGGGGTTGTGGCTGAACGGCAAGAAGAGTGTGCTTTCTCCATTACAGAGAACCACCTTCCTGGGCATGGTATGGATTCAGTGACGCTGCGGGCCGTTCTGTCGCCCACTCGTATTTCTGCAATCTTTTCAGTCACACAGGAGATATATCTAGGCCAGTCGCTCACTGTAAAACAGTTTTCTAAAACTGTTGGGTCGGATGGCAGCTGCGTCCAATGGTGATACCCTTACAGTAGTGGCTCAGGACCAAGGGTTTTCCCTGAGGGGGAACCCACTTCGTATGATCAAGATCACGCGGCGGTGTCTCCGCGCCTTGGTTATATGGAAGAAAAGTTGGTTCCTGTCCCAGGGCCCTGTGTTAGGAGCTTAATATCATTGAGTCACTCTCATGATAGATGTTTCTCTCACAGGCTGGGGAGTGGTAATGGAAGGCCGCTCAGCTCAAGGGCTGTGGAGGAGTCATCATCTTTCGTGGCACATAATTGCCTGGAGATGATGGCGGTCTTCAATGCGTTGAAGTTCTTCCTCCCAGACCTGAGAGGTCATCAAGCTGTCTGGACAGACAATGCATCTACGGTTTCTTATATAAATCAACAGGGGGGTCTGCGCTCGCGCCCACTATCTGGCACACCAGATCCTCCTGTGGTCCCTGGGAAAGATGCTCTCCGCGAGAACAATCTTATTCCAGGGACCTAGAATATAGGAGCAGACGTCCTGTCTAGACAGGGGCTGAGGCCAGGGGAATGGAGACTTTACCCCAAAGTGGTGAAGCTCATATCGGAGATTTATAGCCACGTGGAAGTGGATCTTTTGCGTCTCAGGATACGATGCACTGTCCACTGTGGTTATCCCTTACGCATCCAGTTCCTCTTGGACTGGATGCCATGGTACAGACATGGCCAGGGCCATGTCTGTATGTTTTTCCCCCAATTGTTCTGCTCCCAGGAGTTCTGGACAAAATTCACCGGGAAGGGATAAGTCTACTGTTAGTAGCACCTTACTGGCCAAGTCGGATATGGTTCTTGGAACTTGTGTCTCTCCTCGAAGGCTCTCCCTCGGAGATTCTGATCAGGAGAGACCTTCTATCTCAGGTGAAGGGCTTGATTTTTCACCCCGCCCAGAAGTATTGAACCTATGGGTTTGGCCCCTGAGGGGGCCCAACTCATAGTATCTGGTCTCTCAATCGAGGTTGTGGAGACCATACTTTACTCCAGACCTCCAGCCACAAGGAAACTATCCTTGTATTTCTGCATTCCATGTCCCTGTGGATGGTACAATTGTGGGGTATAACCCTTTGAGGTATCGTTTCCTTCGTGGTACTCTGAGGCTGAGGCCTGCAACATGCACTAGGGTTCCTGCTTGGGAGTTGGCCTTTGTGATGGAAGGCTTATCTGCAGCTCCATTTGAGCCGCTTGATTCTGTCTCAGAAAAATTTCTGACATTGAAAACTGTTTTCCTTCTTTGCCATTTCTCCCCTAAAAAGAGTAGGAGACCTTCAGGCCCTATCTGTATCCCCTACGTGCCTTGAGTGTGCACCAGGGATGGTCAAAGTGTTCCTTTACCCTACCGGGTTATATACCTAAGGTTCTGGCCAATATTCCACGGCCTATAGTGCTGCAAGCTTTCTGTCCTCTGTTCTCAGATCCAGACCAGGAAAAGTTGAAACTTGCGTGTCCAGTGTGAGCACTGGACACCTAATATCCACAGAGCTGCCCTGTGGAGGACTTCAGATCACAATAAGGGGTCTCCCTGCGTCCATACAAATGGTTAGCAAGTGCATAGTTGAGACTATGTCACTTGCATATGAGGTCTCTGGTCAGCAGTATCCACTGTCTGTCAGAGCTCACTCTACTAGGAGTATGGCGGCTTCCATGGCCTTGTTGTTGGGGGTTTTCCTCAAGGAAGTCTGTGATGTGGTGGGCTGATCCTCGGCACTCACGTTGTGAGATGATATATCTCGACCTGTACGCAGCTCCAGGCTCATCAGTGCTCTCGTCTTAGTGTGCCACAGTTTCACATGGACAGGCATTTTGGAATTATGGCATTTTGGGATATCATTCCCATAGCGCCCCCTTCGGGACGCAGTGCGAGTTCCCTTGAAAGGGAACGTCTCAGGTTATGACTATAACCATGGTTCCCTGAGAGAGGGAACGAGACACTGCGTCGCGTTGCCATACTCCCTGCATCCCTGTGATCGATTTGCTTCGGCAATTTAAGCTGAAGCCGGTCTTTCCGAATGTGTATTTATCCTTTCCTGGTCGTGACATCACCCGCCAGTGACGTTCACTCTCGCCATTGGACTAGTTGACACACGTGCATCAGACGCATTCACGCTGAGGGCGCTCCCATAGCGCCCCCTTCAGGACGCAGTGTCTCGTTCCCTCTCTCAGGGAACCATGGTTATAGTCATAACCTGACACGATTTTTATCAATGTTGAAAACAGTTGTGCTGCTTAATATTTTTGTGGAGATTGATTTTTTTTTTTTTTTCAAGATTCTTTGATAAATAGAAAGGTCAAAAGAATAGCATTTATTTTCAGCAATTTATTTCATGCATTTATTTAATGTCTTTGCTGAATTAAATTATTAATTTCTTTCTTTTTTCTTTTCTTTTTTTTTAAATTTTACTTAATCTAAACTTTTGAAGTGTATCATGATTTCCACAAAAAAAAAAAAAACAAAAAAAAAAAACATTGATAATAAGAAATGATCTTAGAATGATTTGTGAAGGATCATGTGACACTGAAGACTGGTTCAGGTTTGATCACAGGAATAAATTACATTTTAACATATATTCACATAGAAAAGAGTTCTTTTAAATGGTAATGATATTTCACATTATTATTGTTTTTACTGTATGTTTGATAAAACATATGCAGCCTTGGTCAGCAGAAGAGACTTATATAGTATATTGCATATTCCTTTTGTCCTCACATTTTTTTCTTTTATGTGATCCCTCTGTAACATTCCTCACTGATAGACTCATTGGGGGAGGGGTCATTGTCTTCCCAGCTATAACTCACATCATTATTCATGATAATTCACGCCTATTCACATATGACCTTGCTGAACAAAAATTTACAAAATTTAAATCAATATGCGGTTTTATGTAAATGAGTGGGCAGGATGATTTTCACATCGTTTTGAAGAGAAAAATATAAGCTACAACAGTTCTTCCTTAAAATTCTTGTGAACAAATGTTTACTGTGTGTTATATATGGCCTTATTTCAGTGACTTAATTTTTTTGTTTTTTTCAATAAACATGCATAAACTATTTTCTCAAAAATACAAATATGTACATACATGTTGCTCACATATTATTGTAGCCAAGTTTTTGCTGAATACACTGTAATCAGACTTTAGCCATTAATATGGTTATAAGAAAAAAAGCAAGAAACAAAAACATCCTCAGACCCCAGGGGTTAAACCTTTGACAAGTACGATCACAGCAAACATTCAATTCTGCATTGGCACTTCCACTGTTTCAGAGAGAGTAGTTGTCATGTACAGGTATGAAACAGCTTCACAAACAGTCTTTTCAACCACACAGTATCATTATTTCTGTCTTACAATAATTCAAATTATCACAGAAATACTGGGATAAAAGTTTATAATAGTTCGAATGTAAACACTGATGTCTACGGTAGTGATCAAAATAGAGTAAATCACCTTCTGAACATAACTTGATGCTTAACATAAAGATTGTATTAATTACATTATTATGTCAATAGGTGGTGAAAAGAGATGTACTTGTCATTTAAACATTCATTCGAGAGATTCGTTCAAAAACACAGATTCATCCAGTAAGTGAAGTATTTATGAGTGAGTCACTGAACCAATCATTCAAACCTGATTTTTTTTTAATAATTAATTCAAATGAAACATTTTTAAACAGACTACAGAAATTACCATTTTGTCAGAACCTCTAGTAAATTACGTTATTTTGTTTAGTTCACAATCATGGGAGAATCGTGATCTCTATTTGTATCTCTATTATCCAGAATCGCCCAGCTCTAGCGTGTCGCCAACAGAATCGGCATGATTTCACACATGCTCAGACACTGGCACACACTGGAAACACATGTTCCTATAGCGTCAACACCATGGTGATTACACCATAATTCCCTTGAAAAAGGAACTCAATTTTCTAAGTGATGTATAACAGTATAACAGTTACACTGTAATAATAATAAACATTTGACCTTGATATTTAAATTAAGCATTCTGTATACAGTTTATATTTTTTGAAAGAGATGGTAAAATGGTACACTCATAACTTGTCTATGTAGTTAAATTCAAAACAATATATTCTTATACATTTTTTTTGTAAAGAATAGCAAAAAAAAAAAAAACCCACACACCTTCAGTGTTGGTTGAGCTTTTTTGTCGGTCGTCAAACAACCTACCTCAATATCTCCAATTTACACATTTTACTCTCCAGTCCAATGCAGAGCTGCTTCACTCCAGAATCCTGCAGATTGTTATTGTTCATGTTCAGCTCTTTCAGATTGGAATCTATTCCAAGAACTGTAGCCAGAGCTGGACAGCTTTTGTCTGTTAAGCCACAATTATTTAGCCTACAAGAAAAAAAATTAAAATAAGATTGAAATCATACAAAATATTCTCTCAACACAAAGCTAAAGGGAACCCCTGGTGTTAAGACTTGTATGGCTTAATATAACGTAAATGATGTCTCTTACTGAAATATGTAGTAGAAAACCCATGAAAGATTTACGTTATTTAAAAAATCCAGGACATATTTTGACCGATTTGGACAATGGGTGGCGCCATTTTGTTTAGGTTCTATGTCGATGACGTCAAATGGTTGCACTCACTGAGCTACTGACATTGTCATATTGCTATTTTTACCGCAACACAACTCGGAATATAATATACGATGCCACATTGTGCAGCTTTTGGTTGTAATTGTCAGTCGATGAGCCACAAGAGAAACGATGTAAGTCTTTACTGCTTTACTAGCGATAAGAGGAGAAAAGAATGGGAAGTTGTGAAGAATGTGGGCGAATAAAACTTCCTGTGTCTTTGTTCTCTTCACTTTAGCCCTGATGCCTTTGAGGCTTTTTATCTATATGTTTTGGTGCAACGGTAATCTAGTAATGCATACAGGTCTTAATGTCCGTGTGGTTCCTTTTAAATCCCAATCAGCCTTTTCAATTTGAGCCACAGCGCAAAATTAGTGAGGATGAAAACATCAAAGCTGTGCAATGTCTCTGTGGCTATTCGAATTACTGTTGTATGATTGACGTCTGATCACCTGAATGCACACACAGTTAAACATGCTGAGAAGATACTACTGTTTATGCGATCACAGATATCTCGTGCATCACAGCACACACGTGCTTTGAGGCAGTCTGTCTCAATCGAGATGTGTTATAGGCTTACCTTCGTCAGTCTCCACGACAGGCGCGGCAAAAGCATATACTTATATCCATCAGCAACTGTAAGCTCTTTCAGTAGCTGTGGTCTACTAAAAGCCTCAAAGGCATCAGGGCTAAAGTGAAGAGAACAAAGATGCGGATCTTTAGGAAGTTTTATTCGTCCACATTCTTCACAACTTCCCATCGTTTCTCCTCTTATCGCTAGTAAAGCAGTAAAGACTTACATCGCTTCTCTCGTGGCTTATTAGATTGTGATACCACAATCTAATACCATAATTTCGTTATTAAAATCGATTCCTTACAGGGTCTGAATTTTGGCATGGGTATTGTGGATAATTTTACTCATTCTCGCAGGTTTCATGTTTATAAAGCAGGAAATTACCGCAAATGTTTATTAGAAAATTAAACAACACAGATTATCACATCAAATCAGTAATTTGAAACATTTCTTGTGAGAAGTAATTTCAGCAATACTGCATCTCCCCTTTCTCAAAATGAGCAAATTACTTCTGCCTTCAAATGACATTGTGCCTGCACTATAAGTGCGTTGGGATACAACACTATCACTTGCGTTTCGTGACAGCTGACGGAAATCACTTGCCCACATCTTTTTAAACCTTGCCAATTTGAACATCCAATAGATTTTATATAATTCAGTAGTACTTGGGAGTCTTTGAGAGACAAACAACACACACACACACAAGCCGCCTGTATAGCGCTTGAGCATTCTAAATTGAGATGTTTTTCTTAAACGGTCAAATACACACAAAACTATATCAAAATGTCAGCCTTGGTGAGTATTCACATAAACACAGTCGGTTATGTCTTATGTGAATGTAAATAGTGTAACAGTATGCATCATTGAATGTGTAATAGAAGGCTATATCGGATCTGTGACTGCAGCAGCCTAATACATGCTGCTGTCTGTCACTAAATAACTTTTGTAACTTTAATTGTAAGGATTTGCCTGTTTCATGTGTTAAATGCCATTACAGTGTTACTGTAATGTACATTTTATTACAATTTCTGTAGTACTTCTGTACCAGAATACTACTGTTAGACCTACCTGAACTTAAATGCAAATATTATGAGATCTAAACATCATTGATTCTAGCGTGTAAAAAGCATGCATGAGCTTTCGTGCTATTTAAATTATATGATCTTATGTATGTGTGTTGATCAGTCTTAAAAGAAAATAAATGTCTAAAGTAGATCGCTTGAATGATGCACGTGACAGATGCTTGGCAAGGCTTGATGGTTCTTCATTGACTTTATAAGTAATAAAGTAATTATATGAAGTAATTCCAAATTTCACTTCTAGGCCCTGTTTCCACCTGGTATTAAGATGCGTTTTGGTCAATCGGATCACAAGGGGACGACACTAAATAAGGTGTAAACGGGGTGTAAAACGTTTTGAGCTTGTAGCTTGTTTTGAGCAAAATACCTTGAATAATTATTTATTACGTATTATTCAGAGTTTTATAATGCATTTTAAGAATGTTTTACCCATCAACCATTTAAAATGCACAACACTGCTGTATGCTGCGTCAAAGAGGCACGTGCATCAGTGCATTTTTCATCAGTTTACAACAATGTTTACAACAGTTTACATCAGTTGATGTAAACAAACCCAATGTGCATGAGCAGCATGGCTGAATGAAAATGCACTTTCACTCTCTGACAGCAGATGGCGCTGATGGAACAGCAAAAATGCAGCAGTTACCCCGGTAACCTCCGTAAACAAAACAGCTGTACAACAGCTACTACAGTATTTAAATGTTTTAAACAGCTATTCAGATTTTTGTATTCGCTATCATGCTCATCACAGCAACAAATACTGAAAGACTTAAGGCTATTTATTTTCAAACTTAAACCTTTTTTTTATATTTTAATCTGGACTACAACATGCCCTAGATATTGTTTTAACATATTCTAATTCTTTATTGTTCAGTCACACTTTACAATAAAGCTCCATTATTCAACATTAGTTAATTAATTAGTTAACAAACTGTTTAGTTAAAATTAGTTCAAATTAATCTTAATTTCAACATTTAATAACACTTTATTAAAATCAAAAGTTGAAACTGTATTATTTAATGGACCTGAGCTAACATGAAGTAACAGTTGCATTTTTAACTAACTTTAACAAAGAATAATAACTTTTGTAACAAATGTAGCTATTGCTCATTGTTAATGTTTGTTAATGCATTAACTAATATTAACTAATGAGACCTTATTGTAAAGTGATAACTATTGTTCTTTGTAATTCTTTTGCACTTTAATCTGTTTGAAATATTTGTTTACTTTAAACATTTTTTGTGTATTGCTTTACTGTATTTAAATGTTCAGAGTTCTTTTTGTCACAAGAAAAAAGTTATTAAACCTGTTATAGTATGCCAAACTTTTCTGCAACTTATTTCAATATCGCGATAATACTGTATACCAGTGGTCGGCAATAGGCAGACCGCGGGCCAAAACTGGCCCGCCAGCAATAATATTATTTGAAAGTGGCTGGTTCTGAAATAGATCTTCGTCTCATGGTGCCATCTAATATTATCACTGTGTCTACACGAAAAAGAAATTACCGGCATGCACCGTCTTAGTTACGATGACAATTGGTAAGTTATGAAATTACCAAAAAGTACCAATAAATTACGTAACTGGTACTTTGTGTGTTAGCTGGGAAGGATTTGCTTGCATGAATGACTTTCATTTTTATTCATCTTGATCAGTTTCCATATGTTTCATTAATACAGTTTATTCACTATAGTTTAAAAAAATGGTAATAAAATATAACAAGATCTCAGAGTTAAACTGTGTCAGAAAAAATTTAATCTTAATTATGTTAGATAACACTTAAGCAAAACATGGTCAGGTCAAAGTGTCCGAATAATTTTTGGTTCGGTATATATATTCAGTTTGGTTTGGTGTATATATATTATAGAGACTGTTATGTTAAAGGGTTAGTTCACCCAAAAATGAAAATTCTGTCATTAATTACTCCCCCTTTATGTCGTTCTACACCCGTAAGACCTTCGTTCATCTTCAGAACACAAATTAAGATATTTTTGATATTTACAATATCTAGTGATGGCTGATTTCAAAACACTGCTTCCTGATGCTTCGAAGCTTCACAAATCTTTTGTTTCGAATCAGTGGTTCGGAGCGTGTATCAAACTGCCAAAGTCACATGAACCACTGAAATTTTGAAACACTTATGATGTAACGAAGCCTCGTTTAATGAAATCGTGTGACTTTGGCGCTCCAAACCTGATTTGAAACAAAAGATTCATAAAGCTTTGAAGCTTCATGAAGCAGTGTTTTGAAATTAACCATCACTAATATTGTTGAATAAAGTCGTTATTTTGTTTTTTGGCGTCGCTTCACTAAATTAAGGTTGAACCACTAAATATATCTTTAGTATCTTTCTGGGTGTTTGAAAGTGTAAATTAACTTGCTGTCAAATCAGGCCTTACTGAGCCATCGGATTTTATCAAAAATATTTTAATATGTGTTCCGAAAATGAACGAAGGTCTTACGGGTGTGGAACAACATGAGGGTGAGTAATTAATGACAGAATTTTTATTTTTGGGTAAACTAACCCTTTAATAACTGCAGACAATGTGAGTCCTATGGCCAAACCAGTTGAGATAAATTTTACTTTTCAAAGGAGAGCAAAAATGATTTTATTAAAAGACTTACAGAGCTCGTTTGGAGGTTTTAATGACTGCAGATAGTCTAATCACACACTCGTCTGATTTTTGGAAATTCTGAAGCTCAAACTCCTCTAGCTCCTCTTCTGATGTCAACAACACAAAGGCCACAGCAGACCACTGGGCAGGTGACAGGTCAACAGATGAGAGACTTCCTTTACTAAGGTGGGACTGAATCTCTTTCACCAGAGTTTGATCATTCAGTTCATTCAGACAGTAGAACAGATTGATAGATCTCTCTGGAGACAGATTATCTTCAAATTTCTGCTTGATGTACTGAACTATTTCCTTGTTGCTCTGGTCATTGCTGTCTTGCTGTGTCAGCAGACCTCGTAAGAGTTGCTGATTGGACTGGAGTGACAGACCGAGAAGAAAGCGAAGGAAAAGATCCAGATGTCCATTGTCACTTTTGAGTGCCTTGTCCACTGCAGTCTTGAGAAAATCAATCATGATTTCATTTTTGTTTTCCTGTTCTGTAGACTCATGAACAAACACACTTTTCTTGTTAATGTCTAGAAACAGATGTGCATAAAGGGCTGCAATAAACTCTTGGAAGCTCAAGTGAACAAAGCAGTACATGGTACCAAGAATGATCCCTGTTTCCTCCTTAAAGATCTGGGTACACATGCCTGAGTACACTGATGCCTTATAGACATCAATACCACAGGCTTCCAGGTCTGATTCATAGAAGACCAGGTTGTTCCTTTCCAGCTGTTGAAATGCCAGTTTCCCCAGTGACATGATGTCCTCTTTATCCCAGGAAACATCTGGTCTGTATTCGCCATCATACTTCCGACTGCTCTGCTGGATCTGAAAGCGGAGAAAGTGTGCGTACATTTGTGTCAGAGTCTTGGGAGTGTCTTCAGTGATTGATTCTTGTAATGTTTTGGAGGTGTCATTGGTCTGATCATTTTTCAGTTCATTATTTCTTTTCTCCTCCAAAATGTTCTGGAGAACAGTGGCTGAAATCCAGCAGAACACTGGGATGTGGCACATGATAAAAAGACTTTTAGACTTTTTAATGTGATCAATAATTTCATTGCCCATATTCTTATCTGTGAATCTTTTTTTGAAGTACTCCTTCTTTTGTGCGTCACTGAATCCTCGTATCTCTGTCACCCGGTCGATACAGTCAGGAGGAATCTTACTGGCAGCTGCTGGTCTGGTGGTGATCCAGATGAGAGCAGAAGGAAGCAGATTTCCCTTGATGAGGTTCGTCAGGAGAACATCCAGAGAGGTTGGTGATGATACATCACGCCACGTCTCATTCCCCTTAAAGTTTAGAGGAAGACGAAATTCATCCAATCCATCAAGAATGAACAGGACTTTGAAATTATTCCTTCTTGTAAGGTTCAGAGCTTTTATCTCTGGGAAAAACTGACCAATAAGGCCCATCAAACTTTGTTTATCTTTCTCCTTTAAATTCATCTCCCTGAAAGGAAGAGGAAATATGAAGCTGATATCCTGATTTTCTTTTCCTTCAGCCCAGTCTAAAACAAACTTTTGCACAGAAACTGATTTTCCGATTCCAGCAACTCCTTTTGTCAGTACAGATCTGATCTCCTTGTCTTGTTCAGGTGCTTCAAACATATTTTTGCATTCAATCGCTATCTCTTGTGATTCATGATGCCTAGAAGTAACCTCAATCTGTCTAACCTCATGTTCAGTATTCACCTGCTGACTACCACCCTGAGTGATATAGAGATCTGTGTAGATATTATTCAGAAGTATGGAGTCACCATGCTTTGCAATGCCTTCAAACACACATTGATACTTCTTCTTCAGGTTACATTTTAGCTGATGAATGAAGATTAGCTCATCTAAAAACAAAAACAACAACAACAACATTTTCATCCTAATTTTCTCTTTGACATTCATAAGTGACAATGTGAAAGACAGATGGTGATGAGCCTCCTACCTTCTAGAGTATTAGCAGCCTTATCTTGCTTCATATATCTCAGGAAGTAGAGTGCGAGATCAAGAGCTGCTTCTTTGATACTGCATCTATTCTCATTAAAGTCCTTAACAAAGTATTGTATGTTCTTATTTTGTAATATGTTCTTAAACTTTTCCAACTCATTCTTCAGAAATGTGATTATTTTGTTCTCAAGATCCTAGAAACAAAGAAACAAAAATAGAGACAGAGCAACAAAAATTAACCACACATAACATCCACATTTGGTCAAAGTAGTTTATTCAGTAATTAAAAATATGAGTATTTTAGCAAGAAACTTTGTTTAATAACCTTTTTGTTTGTTAAAATATAAATATCAAACATTTATGAAAATATGTTTTCCTACCTGGAAGATACACAGGAGATTGTCTTTGAAATTCCCACAAGTCTGGTTGTCTGAATCTACACTGTCAGAAAAAGTGAAAGGTACTAAAATTAAAAAGGTACTAATATGTACTTTTAAAGTACTAATATGTACCATTTAGGGGTAAGTAGGGTACAAAGATGTACCTTTTCACTTTTGTAACTTAGGGTACTGCCCCAGTGACCTTTTTTTCTGAGAGTGTAATGTCTCATATTGAATGCTGTTAGCAAATAAAATACTGCATTTCAAAGCAAAATTTTAGAGAAATCTCTTGTAAACATTTTTTTAAACAAAAAACTATTAAAGCACATAACATATAATTTCTCTGTGACTTTATCGTCATAACTGTGGTGTGGACTTCCCTATTCTCATAGATTTCAAATGATTATTAAAGTGGTCATGACACAAGTAATCAAATTTTCTTTGATCTTTTGACATATAAGAGGTCACTGTGCATTAAAACATACTGTAAATTTCATTAACCAACAAAAATTCCTCCTCAGAGCAAAAATAGCATTGGTTGAAACCAAGCTGCCAAAACAACTTGTTTTCTACTTCCTCAACATTAAGACATCACACTGTTGCAGACATTTGCAGCTGACCGCCTCTATAACAACTTTTCAATGCTTACTTTTGCTTCATTCATGAATATGCAAATTAGTCCCAACCTCCACTTAATCACACCAGGTTTCACCACAGGGTGAAAAATCAAGATGTCGGGGATGATCGCTAGATGTGTGCTGTTCATGGAAATTGAAAATTACAATGTCGACAACAGACATGAGTGTTGCATTTTCACTCTGTGTCATAATCACTTTATTACAAGGGGGGTGTCGTGGAAATTCTCAATACTAATCTGACTTCACTACTGACAATTTAAACAACCTCCAGTTGTCAATATAATATAATACAATACTACAGTACCAATACAGTACAACAGTACCTTCAAGGTAATTACCGTCCTGAATATAATACAATATAATACTACAGTATCTCGAGGTAATTCCCTTCTCGAATACTTCTAATACATTTCCAATACTTCGAGGTAATTCCCCTCACGAAGTAAGGTGACAGCATCCCGTCAAGAAGCTACTATCACTACCTCAATCACACGTGAGCACACAGGTCTTTAGCATCTATACACTCTCACCGTCCTTCTCAGGTGTATGCTGGTCCGACACAGGATCATTAATACTAACTCCGAGTATTACAGCCTCACACGAGGGCAACTCTATAGTCTTCCAACACTATCACTGTCTCTGCTGTGGTCTTTTGAGCGTAGAATCTTTAGTACTTCTATTCCTTAGCTGCGCAGCATATACCTGACATGACTTCCAAGTTGCTCTTTGCAGAAATGAAGTTTTATTTACGGCCGGGAGGTCACTCGTCACAACAACCGAGTGAGTTTCAATGAATAGAAAGATACATGCACATTTAAGTCTTACAGTTGAGTAAAAATCAATGTCTTCTTGACTGTGATTTGTTCTGGTGATTGGTTTGTAATGATCTAAGCTAATCATATGACTGGTCTTTGACCTGAGCATCCTTAGTCCGCATTTTCTGTACATTTCATTTTGGCTTGTTAATCATAATTTCATCTTGTTAATATCAACCATGTTGATGTTAAAAATACTAACCGGTTTTTGCTTTTGATCGTCCAATCACTTGCTTCAGAAGACAAAGTGTGCACATACTATGCAATGGCATGCACAGGAACATCTGTTTTATAGTTTTCCAAACATTTTTGTTTTTACAAAATACATTTTATGAAGTAGTTATGCTCAAATGAAGCGTAAAAGATATACAATATATAACATACACAAAGCCATTGGGAAAATTACACTTATGGACAAATTAAGTTTAATTTGTCTTTTTTTCTATGCATTTTATTAAACTATAAAGTTTCATGATAAATATTAAAGGAGCCGTGTGGAGTACATTTATAATGGATGGATGCACTTTCTTCAGCTTCATACTCTTTGGTCCTGTTCACTGCCATTATAAAGCTGGGATACGTCAGGACATTTATTAATATAACTCCAATTGTGTTCATCAGAAAGAAGAAAGTCATATACAGCTAGGATGGCTTGAAGGTGAGTAAAGCTTGGATTAATTTTCATTTTAAAGTGAACTAATCTTTTAATTGATATACTTTCTAACAGTCTGTGTGTGACCAATAATAAGAAACACATCAAAAATACCTTTTGCTAGATGATGGTGTTTCCTCACTGAAGTTTGGTACATCAAATTTTGACTGGTGACTCTTCACAGACACAGAGCTGGATACATGTGATCTTTTACTAATGGAAAAAAAAACAGGAGAAAAACAAAATTGAGACTTTGAGGAGGTTTAGTGTGACAAATGGTTTGTACAGTTAAATTAAGTCCAGTTTAACAAAAGCTGTCTTGGTCCGAGACCTGAAAGAATAAACAGCCAAGTGACACTCTGGTTCCTCACCCAATATCCACTTTACTAAAAAACACATGTGGTTCTAAAACTGTTACAGTATAGTTAAATAAACATGAATCAGAATTCATTTCAAAAGTCTTTTTAATAATCCAGGAGAATACGCAGGAGACAAATAAACAGGGCAGGAATAGCCGGCAGGAGGTGGTGACCAGGGAGGTGATGATGGTGGGAGGAGCCTGGCAGGGACCCACACCACAGCCAGGACGAAGGTCCACGGCAAAGTCTAAGGAGGGACGAGCCATGGTGGTGTAGCGAATGAACTCAAAGGGGAAATATTAATAATTATTCATAACTCATTATGATTATTAATTATGACTAATTATGAATATTTGAATCAGTTAATCATATTAACTTGATGTAGCTACATTAAAATTACAATCAATCAATTCATTCTGTGAACACTCAGTATTGATTATTAATTAATTCTAAGAGAAGGGTATTTTTCATGGCCATAGAAAAATAATACTTTCTTAGCATTTACAGTGCTTAAAGCTAACAGGATCTAAATCATTTAAGAGCCAATTTATTCACAGACGGGGAGTCAGAACCAAATATGTATTGTGCACAAGTTTTATTAAGTAAATCACAAACACATAACTAAACTAACAAACACATACATAAACAGTAAAATGAGGAATAATAGAGTGGAAACGAAGTGGGAACAGGAAATGGAGCTATGGAGAAGCCAAAAACCAGTAAAGAATCATCAGTGTTCATTACAAAACTCCTTTGTTAACAAAGGAGGTTCACAACTTTAACTAACTAGTAGCAATTTAGTATATCGTACGATACTTGCATTAGGCCTGGGCCTTTTTGAAGAGCGTCTGGATACACTGTGGCATGCGGAAGTCCTGAGAATTCAGTCTGATGGTGTTGGAGTTGCAATCGATGTCTTCTGCATTGAATGAAGAACCAATGACAAACTGGCATGGTTACTTTGAATCTTGATGGGGAAGAGTCCTTTTCTCTCCCAGTTAAGCACATGGTTGGGGTGCAGGGCAGGTGCAGATGCAGTTTCGGTCAGAGAGGGAGGAGCATTGTGCGCTGGCTTTTAACCTCTGGTGCTAGCCTCTCCCCTTCTGGGTCAGTGGGCCAATCATACTTGAGCTTCCGACAGGAAAGTTTACGACGCTTTGTCTTGAGCAGATCGTGTGCATGTAACTTGGAAGTTACAGATGAACAAGAAACTATTAAAGGTTCTTGTAATACTGATATGTTGCACAGGTATCGACATATCATATACACAAGCATTTAAATCTTCACAATACGAACCCATAGACACTAAACATGGCATTACAATCCCCCCTTTTGATCGTTGTTGTCCCTCCTATGGGTGACAGTGATGACGTTAAATGTACAGAAAGATCAGACACACCTCTTGCACATAAGGCTGGAAGGCCTTGATGGGCTCTGGTTGTTGGTGTCTCCTGGAGTGGTGGTCGTTCCATGATGGATGATGTAGACAGTAGACAAGCTCAGGTCTCTGAGCATGTGCTGCAGGTGTCAAGGCAGCCGGTGCCTTGACAGTGTGTCACCTGTCATCCTATCAGTTAGTTTGGGCGAGGTGTTTGCTGGTGGTTGTAGGAAGTGGTTAGGGCTCTGTGTAGCATGAAGTGGGTTTCAGAGTGACCCAGTACAGGTGGCAGGAGGTCAGCAGGTGGTTGTTGGCCTCCGCTTACAACAAGTCACAAGACGTTTGAAGGTTGGAGTGTGGCTCTGCGTTTGTGGCAGTGCTGACTTAAGCTTGTTTGAGCTCTGTTGGGCGAGGAGTCGGAAGCTTGTACTCCTCGGGTGAGTCCTGTTCAGGGAGCTGTTTTGCTTGTGTCAACAGCTCCTGTTACTCTGAGGCAGACGCGTCCAGCTGTCCTCGTGCAGCCTCCGATTGACACCCATGTGAAGGGTTTGGAGGAGGATGTTGTAGTTGATGGCTGTGGGATGTCCTGTGGTATTTGCAGGTTGAGGGTGCTGTCTTCCATGGCTTCTCCCAGGGCTTGGCTGGTACCTGGGCTGTTGCCATGGTGACAGTTCTGTGCTGGTCTGTGAGACTTAGAGCACATGTCCGCTCCTTGCGAGACTCTGTGATCTGTTATGTGAGGTTGTTTACCTTCCGTTCTCAGATTCATGAGCTAGGGCTAAGGAGATAATACTCTTGATCAGCCCGGTATGGCTGTAACTCTGGCTTGGGTCATGTGTCATTGGTCCCCTCCTGTCATTGTCCAGTTGCGTTTGGCTCTGGTGCTGCCGATCGTCAGCAGCCATGGTGGCTTGTCAATCCTTTGGGTCTCCAGTCTGGGAGGTTAAGCAGAGCATCTGCAACATTTTGACACATTTGTGGTGAGAGAAAGGGTGAGGGACTAATGCATGACACTAAAGAGTTCATAGGTAATGAACAAACTAGGAATATAACATCCAGCTCGTCGTTTCAGGCATAGCTTGCTAGTGAAGTGTGTCTTCTATGCTCACAATCTTAGCTATGGATGCTAGGATGCTAAGATTTGTGTGGTTTTGAGAATGTTTCTGAAAGGCGTAAGCCAAGATTTAATAAATGACCTAAGATGGTTCTTATGGTCAATTATTTCTCAGAATCTCCTGATGGCTCACAACAGTCTAGATCCCTTACAAAGTGAAGAAGAGGAGGAAAAGGAAAAACAACAGCTTTCCTATTCAGATTGGGTTTATAGCCGGTGCAACTATAGTTATGCCCTAGTAATCACTGAGAATACTTGAGTAGCAGGGTCATAGGATTTAGTGCACTTGTTGGGAATAAACAGAATCACAAATAAAAAGTGTCTCTGGTTCCTTTCGGGCTATCTGGGCAAACAAATGCCTCACTAGAAAATAGGGGTAAATGTAAATAAATCATTTAAATAGGTGAAAAAATAAATGAGTGAGTAGCTGACTGACTACAGGATTTCTTCTCTAGCTAAGCAGTCAACATGTAATTAAGTTTTGATTTAATTAGAGTAACTGCACATTTAGAAGAAAAGGGTTCAGGAAGGAATACACCTAAAATGGTGAAGATGAAACCAGTTGAGAAGAATTCAAGGTAAGAGAAACTTGCATAAAGAGAAAGTGAGAAATCATAAACCCAAAATGGGACTAAGGGAAAATAGCTCACTTCACACAGCATACACACAGCTGTAGTTAAAGGCTTCAAGTAAATGATGCTAACCACTACTATAGAAGTTATTAGTTAGCTGAAGTTATTAGTTAGCCTTAGCTGAAGGGCTGCTAGGTCATGTTAGCTTAGCTCCCTAGCCTGGTTTGTTTACAATATGATGTCACGAGGTGGCGAGTTAGCACTTCCCGTGACAAGTTGTTGTCATGGGAAGCAGTGCATGTCAGAGCAATTCAACAGTTCATGAAGAATGTCTGCACATTTGAAACGAGTTATGCATTGAGTTAAAATGTGGCGCTTATACTTCAAGATTTTCAAACATTTCAAAACTTAAATTCAGTAAGATGCAAATATGGTTTGACATTCGCAAATTTTACTCATGTAAATTCTTCTCTCTACTTTAAACAACTTCTTATACTTGTTTAAATAGTAATTGAACAGATTTGCTGTAAGTCAAAGCTTGTTTAAGCATACATAGTTACGTCTGTCTCGTGCAGGAATGCTGACGCTCTTTTCAGTGAGTGAAACACAGTTTTGGTCAACAGGTAGCTATGCTTGTAGATGCAGCCAAAGTTTAGATGAATGACATCAATCTAACTACGATTTCTAAGGCCGTTACACTGTAGAAAAGGGAGCATCACCCAAATCTACATTTATATATCACTGTACTGAGATTTATTCATCAGAAACAGGTTAAGCAACACTGCAATTGGTATTTCTTCAACCAAAGCAGAATAATCAATTCTGGTACAGTTTACATGCTGCTGAGTTGAGATTCTTTTGTCAAAACAGACTTACGCTTTAATACTGAAATTAGAGTTTTTTTGCTAAAGTCAGATTAACCTTATACTGATACCATTTGACACATGTTAAGATGTGTTAAGACTCTTTTTGTTACAGAAGAGATGTCAATTCAAGCTATTGTTTTATCTGCATTTAACAAGCCAGCAACTACTGATCTACATGCAAATCAAAAGTTGTATCAAATGTCGTGTCTGAATTATCAAAGGCCCACTTTTAGATGGACACGGTGACGTATGCGCTATCTGGGGTTAGCGTTTCCTTTGACAAGCCATTGTCATGAAACCAATGCGCAGCAGGGCCAAATCAAACAATGTATATCAAATGTCTGTATGTTTCAAATAGTCATGCATCGTCGTAGACGGTCATGAGCATTTGAGTCTTACACATTCATTCAAGGTTTTCTTTCAATCAGTAAAATTCATATTTTACTAATGCAGACTCCTGGTTTTCTGTGAACACACATTTCACCTACTTTAAAAGCTTTATGCCCTATGCTGACTAGGAACCTTTGTAGAAACTATGTGGAAGGCATTGTGGCCATGGCATTGTGGCATGTGGCCTTCTGGTGTTCACTTTGGCTTCTGTGTTTTGCAGTTCAAAGTCAATGGAGTCTTAAGAACCCCTTCTGAGGGGCCTTGTGTGTTACAGGCCTTCTGTGTTGGGTCACGAGAATGGTATTGTGTTGGGGCAGGCTGTGCAGCCTAAAAGGTGACTAACTGGTGTGGGAGGAAAAGGCTGGTGTCCTCCTTCCATTCCAGGTTTGTCTGAGTCTCTGGCAGTAACATATGAACTTTTAGATCTGCCCTGCTTGGTGCCTAGGGCAGCACTCAGTCCGCTTTCAGACTTCTAGGTCTGAGAATCCCTTTATGCTGGCTGGTTTTAGCTGCTGGTAGTCTGATTGGAGGTTTTCTGGCTGTGCGGCGTGACTCCTGGCTGGACTCCTGGCCAGCGTCGCGACTCCTGGCTGGATGTGATCCAGAACAGAGAGTCTGTCTTGGTGGGTCACACCGATCAAAGACTGGGGGTGAAAATTAATTTCTCATAGGTTGGCATGGACATTGTGGTCTCCTGCAGGCTCTGATGTGAATGCAGGGATGTGTCTGGCCATTTGCCTGAGGTCTTTGAGTGTCAATTCATGTGCCATTTCAGTTTCCTGAATTGATCCTTTTCCTTCTGTGGCTGTAGAGGCTCTCAGGTAGCTGGCAGGTGAAGTGTTGAACAGAGGGCTTTGGCTCCTCCCCCCTTTGTGCAGGGCTGGGGGGAACTTGCGCTGCTGCTGTGAAGACCATCAGGGTGTATTTTCCTTCCATTTGCAGTTGGTCGGAGTGTTTTGATTCTCTTTGGACCACAACGAGTTTGTCTCTAATGCTGCCGAATTGCCGAGTCAGTGTTTGGATTTCGGCTCTAGCTGTATGCAGATGGCCTTCAAGGGCCTTAGCTTTAGTGTCTCTTTAAATTCAAACAGTTCTTTATGTTCGTTAAGTGGAAAAGGTCTTGTTTGATGGCGTTATTCAGCTGCTCTCTGTGCTCAAAAGCTGTCAGAGCCTCCTGAAGACTGGTGATCTCCCTCAGTTTTTCCACTCTGTCAGGGTCCTTGCATCTGTCCTGTGCCTTCTCATGGTGAGTGGGTTGGTTCTCTGTGGAACTCTGTGACTTGCACCGTTCATTTACATCCTGTTGGAAACCCGTAAGAGCATGGGCTAAGGAGAAAATTAAGCTCTTTGTGGCTCAGGCCGGGTGTCGAGTGTTCGTACAGAATGGCTATGTGGGCCGTGTAAGGTGTGAATAGCTGATGTGGGGGAAGCTAGTATGAGACTTACTGTTGGTGAACACAGATAAAGGGTTTTGAGTATCTTTGTTGATGGCTGTAAGCTGTGTCTACTGATGACTGGGCTGGTACATCTAATCAAATTATTACTGCAAAAAGGTTCTTTCCACAGGTTGTCACCATGAGGGTAGCAAATAAACAAAACTAAAATAAAACAATAATATGAAATCAGAAAGGGAAAGGGGGAAAGAGGGTTTTACCTATTTAGTTTTGCTAGGAGATATGGCTAAGCAGGTGTTACTTGTTCAAGTAATTGCTGCTGTAAGCTCAAGACCTACGTTAGATTATTTCTAGGCTAACAGAGAAACACCAAACACCTCAAGGTCAAAAGGATGAGAAACAATGGGAAGTGTTTCTAGTCCTTTCTGGGGCCAACAGTGCATTGGACGGTGGCTGTACTTCATGTACTCGGCACTGAGTGAGGAGGGGT